>NC_069509.1:113497390-113797390 GCF_027579735.1 Bombina bombina | reverse complement strand
TGCGGTTTCTCTCTGACAAATTGTCCTCGGTGGACTTTCCTCCTCCAAGGTGGATCCCGGAATTCCTTTGCTTTGTAAGAGGTGGCTCGAATCGCTCTGTGGGTGGAGGCTCACAGAGGTTGTCTATTTACCATCCACATCCCAGGGACAATTGGGAGTGATTTTTCTGAGCCAACAGATTCTTCATTTCGGGGAGTGGGAACTCCATTGGAGAAGTATTCTCCAGGTTGTCAACCAATTAGGGGATCTGATGGCATCTCAGCAGGACTCCAATCCCTCATAGTGCAGTTTGAGGTCAAAAGACCCTCAAGTCTTACTGATAGATGCTCTAGCAGTTCCTTGGAACTTCACTTTGGGATGTCTGTTTCCTCCGTTTGCTCTACTTCTGTGAGTTGTCGAGGTGCCAGGGTAGCTGGGTGGCTACCTTGCTTACCTTGCAAGCGGACAGTTGAGAGTTGCAATTCCTGTGTTGGTCTTGGTCTTCTACTCAGATCATGCAGGAGAGTGCTCAGGGGCCCTTCCTTCATCCGAATATTGTTTCTCTGAAGCTGTCTGCTTGGAGATTGAACACTTAACAAGTGTGGAATTTTCGATTCGGTTATTGAGACCATAGTTCAGGCTAGTAAGCCTGTAACTAGTGAGATTTACCATAAGATATTAGAGCCGGACAGATAGCTCAGAATGCTAAGGCACTGTGGCTGAGCTTTGTATCATCCCAGGGTTGCAGGTTCGACCCCGACGAAGGCCATTCAGCCTTCTTTACTTCCGGGATCCATAAGATGAGTAGAGTCTTGAGACCCTTTTGAGTGATTAACCATGCTTTTCAAGTTCCCAATACATATATAAAGCATTCTTAAAGGAGGTTTCCAAGAATTATAACCTTTACTCATGATGGCCTTGAGAAGGGGTTATCTGTCTGTACCTCAAGGGTCAGATTTCTGATCTGTCCATCTGCTGCACAAGCGGGCGTGCCGGAGGTATAATCTTTTGTCAGGCTCTGGTCAGAATCAGGCCTGTTTTTATGTTAGTTGCTCCTCCTGGAGTTCAACTTTGTTCTTAATGCTTTACAACAGGCTCTGTTTGAGCCTATGTATTCCGTAGATGTTCAGTTATTATCTTGGAAGGTCTTGTTTCTCGCTGCTATTCTTCTACTCTGAGAGTTCTGCACTCTCAGCTTGCAGTGTGTTTCTCCTTATCTTTTTTAATCAGATGAGGCAGTTCTCCGTGCCTAGTTTGGTTTCAACCTAAGTTGAATATATCAGGAAGATTGTTTTTTCCTTCTCTCTGTACTAATTCTTCATTTCATAAGGAATGTTTATTACACAACTTAGACTTTGTGCGAGCCTTCAAGTTCTATTTGCAGGCTACAAGGACTTTCGTCAGTCTTCTGCCTTGTTTGTTTGCTTTCTGGAAAAGGCTAAGGTCAGAAGGCTACTGCTATTTTTCTTCTTTCTGGGTAAGAAGTATTTTTTTGTTTGTCGATGAGAATGCTGGACAGCAGCCTCTTGTGAGATTTACAACTCATTCCACCAGGGTGGTGCCCTTTTCTGGGGCCTCCAAGAAGGAGGCCTATGTTGAACAAATTTTATAAAATCGATACTTTTGCCTCGGCTGAGGTTTCTTTTGGGAGAAAGGTTCTTCTGGCAGTGGTACCTTCTGTTTAGGTTACCTGTCTTGCCCTCCCATATCATCTGTGTCCTTTAGCTTGGGTATTGATTCCAAACAGTGATTGATGATGTTCCGTGGACTCACCCTGTCATTAGAAAGAAAACTTCTCCAGAGGTGTGTCCCTTGATTGTAAAATGAGGCAATTGTTTGCTTACAAAAAAACTAAATTTATGCTTACCTGATAAATTTATTTATTTCTTGACATGGTGAGTCCACGGCCCACCCTTTATTTCAGACAGGGTTGTTTATATAAACCTCAGGCACCTCTGCACCTTGTGTTATTTTCTTTCTCTTCTTTCCTTCAGTTGAATGACTGGGGTTTGTGGGAAGGGAGGTGATACTTAACAGCTCTGCTGTGATGCTCTTTGCCTCCTCCTGCTGGCCAGGAGTGATATTCCCAACAGTAATTGATGATGTTCTGTGGACTCACCATGTCAAGAAATAAATACATTTATCAGGTAAGCATAAATGTAGTTTTTTTGTAAGCAAACAATTGCCTCATTTTACAATCAAGGGACACACCTCTGGAGTAGTCTCTTGAATGTGTTTATTTTGTCTCACCTGCTGTGACAAGTTAGCAAACATTTCTGGGACTGGGAGGTTGGGGTTGAGTGAGTGAGGGTTGTGGGGGTAGCTATGTGTGTTCTATGGCTGGATCCTTAACCACAGGGGTGGATTTGTTGATGTATGATTGGTTGTGAATGCCATGAGTGCTATTGGAAGGACCATGAGCAGAGTCTGTTCAGTCCCTGGTTTTACTTTGAAAACTGGGGTATTTACATGAAAGGGGTGGTTGCGAAAGGGGACTTTATTCTAGATAAGCTTTTTAAATATTCTTAAATTATCTCCTCTGCTATAGCTGATGAAATGTAAATAAATCACTGTGTAGGGTGTACCAGAATTAGGCTTCTGGAGTATGCACCTTCACCTCTCATTTGAAATGGATAAAATTAAAACATTCAAGAGCTCGATCACAGAAAAAGGGGTAAAATGGAAAATCATTGCAAATTATTTCACAGTACATAATTCAATATTTTTATAGGGAATAAAATGTGAGTTTTATGTCTCTATATAAATTACACATTGTAACAATTGTTTCATACTTTTTGTAGTACACAAATTAGTTTTATCGGATGTATGAGAACACCGAAAATTTACAGCGCCAGTAATAAAATTGGATTGAATATATCATTATTTTCTAAAGTATTTTTGCCCAGTAAACATGTCTAGAAAAGTAAATCCATTATCAGACACAATTAGGTTACATAAGCTCTCAAAAGTAACACTACGCTTCACTTCAGTGTATTCCAGTTTTGGTGTATTGCCAGAAGCTATTAAGCACAGCATCTGCGCACCTTTCTTGTCTGCAGATTACTCCCTTGAAAGATATCTACATATACATTACAGTGTATATTATTTTATTTAACTGAAAGCAGATGTGCTATATTAGTACATAATTTGTAAAAAAAATAATAATTCTCTTTGTGCCATGTGCATAGGAGATTAGCAAAATGAATGTATCCAAGCTATGTTTCACCACTGCTTTGAGATGAAGGGCATCTGCAAGCACTACAGCGTTACCATAATAATGTACATTTTCACTCATTATTGATGTCATTAATTACAATAATTGATCTTGAGCTCGAAGCATATTTTTCTGTATGCTTTATGTTTGCTGAAGGTTACAGCCATCGCTGACTCATAGCTGTTGGGAATAATAATGGTATTAAAGCTTAATTTGTAAATATATCAATAATATTTCAGATTTAACAAGGGTCAGAGTTCTTTTCAAAGTGAAACTCAGCCTAATGAATTGTTTGTGAGCGTACATTGTCTAAATTGCTTTTACTTTAATCCTTAAATATGGATTGCAATTATCTCTTGGATATATTACTAAGGGCAAGAACACAATTACCACATTGAATTAAGATATGTGCACTGGACATTCATTCATAGGCCACATGTAGGGGATTCGGCTCGTTTTGGAGCTGGATTTATTAATTTAAAAGTGCAACACAAATCATTTTACAAATGATAAATGCACATGCCTAATTAAATTAATCGTTTTTTTCTCACTGGTAACAATCCACACAGCAAAATAGGCTGCCGTAGGCTTTATGGTGTTACTATTTACTGGGAAGTGATTAACTGGAATACATTTTTCTCTCCATTATTGTGACAAAAGGTAATAACTGCAGGTGCGTTAATAGCTTAACTTGTCTATAATAGCTGGAACTTGAATGGAGAGATAGGTCTCCCTTAAAGGAATAGACAAGGTGCTGAACCAAAAATGGTCCGGCTCCTAAGCTTATATTCAAATAAAGGTACCAAGAGAACAATGAAAAATTGATATTAGGAGTAAATTAGAAAGTTTACTAAAATTGCATGCTCTATCTGAATCGTGAAAGTTTAATTTTTACTAGACTTTTCCTTTAAAAGCAACCTTTACTTGGAAACAGGATTCCTAGTAAGGAACAAAAGTACAGGCTTGATGACATTGCTTTATTCCACACACCTAAAATAGAAACACCTGTGAAGAAAGTGTATATAGAATAGCTA
This sequence comes from Bombina bombina, assembly GCF_027579735.1. Classification (NCBI taxonomy): domain Eukaryota; kingdom Metazoa; phylum Chordata; class Amphibia; order Anura; family Bombinatoridae; genus Bombina; species Bombina bombina. The sequence continues at coordinate 113,793,163 of NC_069509.1, read as the reverse complement.
AACACCAACAGGTTGTTATATGAGCAGGCTGGACCCTCAGCGGTCGATTTATGAAACAGCGGATGCTGCTTCCGACCCACTCCCTTCAGGTTCGCCTGAAGTAAAAATTAAGAAGCAGCGGTCATAAGAGGAGGCGAACAGCAATTGTCAGATCGGATAAGATCGGGTTGATTGACACCCCCTGCTAGCTGTGCAGGGGGTGGCATTGCACTAGCATTTCACGAGAAATGCTTGTGCAATGATAAATGCCATCAGTGTATGCTGTCGGCATTTGTCGATGTGCGGCGGACATGATCGGACTTTGATAATTTAGCCTCCAAGAGTCTACAAGCAAGACTATCTGTATCTATCATGTAGACTCTGAGGGTCCAGCCTGCTCATATAACACCATGTTGGTGTTCAAATCATTGTGAGTGCTATTCTACATATAGTTTCTTCACATTGAATTGTATTGCACTATGAGGCGCCAACATGTTTTTCTGTTCTAGATGTCTTGGAAGAGGTGTGCTTTACTTTGGATGGGGAGGTGACTATAGAAGCATCGCAGACAATTTATTTTACTTTATTGATTTACCAAATGATACACATTTAATTTGGTTGTTATCAAATTTGCTCTTTTTACACATAAAAGACTAGATTACAAGTAGAGCTGTATTTTTTTCTCTCGCAATTGCAACAACTCCACTAAAGTTAAGCTTTTTGCACTAATCAGGTTGTGCTGGTTTTACAAGTTCCAAAAAAAAATTATTTTGCACTAGTGATAATCAGAATAGTGCAAAAAACGTAACTTCAGTTTTTGCGTGTGCATGAATGTATTCCCCCATAGAAATCAATGAAGAAAAAAAGTAGAAAAAAAAAAACAATCGACTATCACGCAAACACCATTGCATTTTCGCGTTCCCCATAGAAGTCAATGGAGAAAAAAAAGTTGTTGAAAAAAACCTAGCACCCATCGTGCAAAGAACATAGCATATTCGCATAAGCATATGTGAAATATTTACAGTAAATACAGTTAAAATCTTTATTAAATATGAATATTGCATAAATATTTTTACATCTTTTCATCTACTTAATAGCAAAGGAATCTAATGCACACATGTGTACATATATATTAATATGTTTATATATATATATATATCTGTCAATACATAAATAAATATATATATATATATATATATATATATATATATATATATATATATATATATATATAAACACATCTATCTTTAGCAATGTAAGTGTATATATCTCTATGTTATAGAACTTTGGCGGCTTTTTTTTTTTCTTCTAACATCCGAAATTTCATGTTTGAGCCCTTATAACTTTTTGTGCAATATTTTTTTTTAATTATTTTTATTAGATGGCATTATTATAAGTGTAAGTGTACTTTGCAATGTATTTTTGATGTGTTTTGTTTAGGAAAACAGTTAACCACAGCTCTGAGATTGCGGTAAGGATTGAAGCGTTAATGGTGATTGTGCTAGTGCAACCGCGATTTCGCTCAGCCGAATAAAAATGGATCGCAAATACGCTATTAGGCTGTCACAAAACCATTTGCGCCTCACTTGTAATCTAGCCCATAATTATTTCTGATTGGGATTATTTTTTGCTGATTAAATAAGCACTTACTATATCACACTTTTATTGTGGAGTTGCTATATTCGAAACAATCATTGGTTGCACACTATAGTAAACCATTTTTTTTCCCAGCAGGGCCAGACTGGGAAATCAGACCCGCCCTGCAAATGTTTGAAGACCGGTGCCAGCACCCCCCCCAGGTCCAGCACCCCCCCACACTGGGCCCACTTTCATACCTGGCCCCGCTTTCACCCCCCTACCTTGCCTAGTGACACTTTTCTGCCACCACAGGCCCCACACCTTCTTCAGTAGAGGAGTAGCCTTGAAAAAATATGCTACGCATGAGCACAAGGATCGGTTCATGACCTCCCTCACCAAGGATGTGTTGCACTGATTTTCAGTTCTTATTCCAGCAAGCAATCAGACAATAAATTAAATACTTATTCCATTTACAAAGCTTTTTACACAACAAAAATTCTTACCCAAAGTTCTCCATTTATTAAGCAGCAGATGCCGCTTCAGAGGCACATTGTTTCAGGCTCATCTGAAACGGAAGTTAAGAAGCTGCTGTCATAAAACCGCTAATCCTTAACCTGTCCACCATCTTTAAGTTGGGGAATTGAAATCATCCTGATACAATATACTCAGGATGATTATAGCCCCTGCTAGTGTCCGATTGGCCACCAGTGAGCAGGTTGCGGTATTGCACAAGCATTTCACCAGCTTGTGCAATGATAAGTGCGTACAGCGTATGCTGTCTTCATTTAGCGATGTTGAGTGGACATGAATTGTGATAGCGAATAATGTCCGCTCAACATTTGATAAATCAACCCCAATATGTTAATATATTAAATACTCTATAATAGAATGAGATTTTTCTATACAACATAATCTAACCTAAATCAGACAATAAGAGCAGAGCACTGCATAGTGGAAGGACCATGTGTCCTGAGAAGTCAGCATTTCCACTTGCATGAGCAACCTACCACATGTTCATTTTTTGTTAATGTAAGAAGAATTAAAACCATTTCTTATATGCCCAATGGATAAGACGGCTTATGGTTACAACATGGCAGTGCTTATTGTTTTATGGACACTAAAATGTAAAAGTAATTTTTTCAATATTTATATGACTAATATATTTTGCTATTAGGGGAAAAAAATCCTTGGTCCATAGAGTCAAAGAGATATAAGGATATCATTAATATTTTATAGGATTATAATTAGAATGAATACAATGGAGCTGTCCAACATATGGTTTATGTCCCACAATTTGACCATTAATGTTTTTTTCTCTTTGCTATAAACTGATTATACTGCACCTAAAACATAGCTGTATTTTTCAGTATTCATACAATGACATACACCACTCTACCTTGCTCATCAGCTGTATTTGATTGATTCACATGATAGTAAAGCATTTGCCTGTTAGCCTTCAGCTCTTCCTGTCCCATAGGATCAAACCATGTGACACATCCATTCAACTCAGAGCTAACCCTGAGGTAGAATCTGTTTATATTTTCAGCTACCAGTTCTTTCCTGTGCTGCTTAAGAAAACGCTTCAATGTATGAGGATCTCTTAGACCTTTCTGTGCATATCTACAGTATTTGGGTTTATATAGTTGATGTGTGTGTCTATTATTAGATGCTATTGTCTAATAATAACAACTGCACCTAATTAAAGGGACACTAAACCCAATTTTTTTCTTTCATGATTCAGATATAGCATGCAATTATAAGCAACTTTCTAATTTCCTGTTTGTGTGGCATGTAGGGTTGCCACCCGTCCCTTACAATACAGAACACTTATAAGTTACACATGCTGCAGGGTGTGCAGGGAGGAATATGAATAGTGCTGTCCAGAAACACAATACATGTTTGTGTGGCAACCCTAATGGCATGACACCCTGACTCAGCAGCAAGATTTGTATCCTGTTGGTGTGGCATGGCACAACTGACTCAGCAGCAAGATTTGTATCCTGTTGGTGTGGCATGGCACAACTGACTCAGCAGCAAGATTTGTATCCTGTTGGTGTGGCATGGCACAACTGACTCAGCAGCAAGATTTGTATCCTGTTGATGTGGCATGGCACAACTGACTCAGCAGCAATATTTGTATCCTGTTGGTGTGGCATGGCACAACTGACTCAGCAGCAAGATTTGTATCCTGTTGGTGTGGCATGGCACAACTGACTCAGCAGCAAGATTTGTATCCTGTTGGTGTGGAATGGCACAACTGACTCAGCAGCAAGATTTGAAGAACATCTTAACAATCATATGGGTTTATCCTTTACTTCTAATATTCAACAAATTGAGATTCAATTTTTGGATCTAATACTTTCTTGGGGTACAAATAGTACCATTAATTCAAGGACTTTTTTTAAAATGTTTAGACAGTAATAATTTTCTAGAATTCCAGAGTAACCACTACAAAAGTTGGAAACTCAACATACCATTTAGTCAATTTAGAAGAATTTGTAGGAATTGTAGTGATTTGGAAAGTTATGATGAGCAAAGTAAAGTTTTAGAGGACAGAATCCGAGAAAAAGGATATCCCCATAAACTGATCGAATCTAGTAACCATAAAGCTCGGAAACTAGATAGAAATGCAATGCTACATTCCAAAAAGATTAGGAAAAAATCTAAATTGGCTACTAAACCCTCATTTATCACAAAATATAATTCAAATGATAAATTTATAAAAAAAAAGTTATATCCAAACACTGGCCACTTCTACTAAAAGACCCAATATTGAGAAAGGTATTGGATATTCAAGCGAATGTAATTTTTAAGAGAGTACCTACTCTCAAACAAAAATTAGCTCCCAACAAACTAGAGTAAAGTAAAAAAAGTGTGAGACATCCAAAAAAGTGTGGACAGGCAAAATTGTCAAAAAGAATGGGTGCATTCACATATGGACGAAAAAAAAATTATATGAATAAATTTATATAAAAATACTTGGTCCATAGAGGCAAAGAGATATAAGGATATCATTAATATTTTATAGGATTAGAATTAGAATGAATACAATGGAGCTGTCCAACATATGGTTTTTATCCCACAATTTGACCATTAATGTTTTTTTCTATTTGCTATAAACTGATTATACTGCACCTAAAACATTGCTGTATTTTTCAGTATTCATACAATGACATACACCACTCTACCTTGCTCATCAGCTGTATTTGATTGATTCACATGATAGTAAAGCATTTGCCTGTTAGCCTTCAGCTCTTCCTGTCCCATAGGATCAAACCATGTGACACATCCATTCAACTCAGAGCTAACCCTGAGGTAGAATCTGTTTATATTTTCAGCTACCAGTTCTTTCCTGTGCTGCTTAAGAAAATGCTTCAATGTATGAGGATCTCTTAGACCTTTCTGTGCATATCTACAGTATTTGGGTTTATATAGTTGATGTGTGTGTCTATTATTAGATGCTATTGTCTAATAATAGCAACTGCAACAAATTAAAGGGGCACTAAACCCAATTTGTTTCTTTCATTATTCAGATATAGCATGCAATTATAAGCCACTTTCTAATTTCCTGTTTATGTGGCATGGCACAACTGACTCAGCAGCAATATTTGTATCCTGTTGGTGTGGCATGGCACAACTGACTCAGCAGCAAGATTTGTATCCTGTTGGTGTGGCATGGCACAACTGACTCAGCAGCAAGATTTGTATCCTGTTGGTGTGGCACATGGCACAACTCACTCAGCAGCAAGATTTGTATCCTGTTGGTGTGGAATGGCACAACTTACTCAGCAGCAAGATTTGAAGAACATCTTAACAATCATATGGGTTTATCCTTTACTTCTAATATTCAACAAATTGAGATTCAATTTTTTGATCTAATACTTTCTTGGACTTTTTTTTTAAATGTCTAGACTAGACAGTAATAATTTTCTCGTATTCCAGAGTAACCACTACAAAAGTTGGAAACTCAACATACCATTTAGTCAATTTAGAAGAATTCGTAGGAATTGTAGTGATTTGGAAAGTTATGATGAGCAAAGTCAAATTTTAGAGGATAGATTCCGAGAAAAAGGATATCCCCATAAACTGATCGAATCTAGTAACCAATAAGCTAGAAAACTAGATAGAAATGACATGCTACATTCCAAAAAGATTAAGAAAAAAAATCTCAATTGGCTACTAAACCCTTATTAATCACAAAATATAATTTCAATTATAAATTTATAAAAAAAAGTTATATCCAAACACTGGCCACTTCTACTAAAAGACCCGATATTGAGAAAGGTATTGGATATTCAACCGAATGTAATTTTTAAGAGAGTACCTACTCTCAAACAAAAATTAGCTCCCAGCAAAGTAGTGTAAAGTCAAAAAAAGTGTGAGACATCCAAAGAAGTGTGGACAGGCAAAATTGTCAAAAAGAATGGGTGCATTCAAATGTGGCCGAAAACATGTCCTTGTGTAAATCTATCACACATGAGGTGAAATAAATAACATCATATAATACAGGGACGAGTTACCGATCAAATATTACCTGACATTCAACACCAGCTTCGTTATCTATGTGATAACCTGTAATTGTGGCCTACAATATTTAGGGCGCACTACGCACAAGATAAAAAGAAGATAGAGTGAGCACCTTAGAAACATCAAAAAGAATTTTCTAATTAACAGATTAGCCAGTCATTATGTTACCTATCATTCAAATGAGACTTGTAAAGTCAAGATTACACCTCTTGAGCATATATCTCAAGGCTCAATTAGATTTACCAAATTAAGACAAAGGGAAGCACTTCTGCACTTAATGAGGAAATAGATTGTGCAGCTTTTCTGACATAGTAATTTAGGAAATCACCTATGGGACTGGTTCAGCCCCCCTTTGCATTTTCTGTCCCCATATACCACATATTCACCAGCATTCACTATAGAACACACAGTAATATACTCACACACCTATCACCCAACAGTCACACACCCATTTAGATACCATCAAATAATTGTATAGAGAATCTTATATTGTACCACTTGTGTTATGCTTTCATTTACATCACATAATAATAACTAGCACGCACCTTAGCACATATAGCAATAGATTCATACATATAGTCAGAGACACATTCATCCAGATCTCTATAAATGACTGTATAGAGTATTTTTCATATATACATTACACATATGTGTCATGCTTCTGATCATTAGATCATAATTGTTACAGTCACTTAAATTACTATATCACTGTTTCATTGAGTTAACATCTAGCTCTCACAACCTTGTCATGGGTATACACTTCACTTTATTACCATCAACCAATACATCATACCTATTAATCACAGATATAGGCTGATCACAGTGATAGGTTTCAGAATGACCCTTTATCTGACATTATGTTTCAAGTGTTAATGCACTATGACAACGCTCTGCTTTTATATTATGTATGCGGCAGTTCGATACACATAGGGTTACACCCAATATTTAGATCACGTGAGTGGATCACTGAGTATCTTGATCACCTAGGTAATGAAAATAAAAACGGCAACTCTTATGAATATAATCTAGACGGAGTTTCTAATAAAATACAGACCTAAGATCAACACAGTAGCATTTAGCATAGTAAATTGTTGTACAGACAGAAATAAATTTAGGAATGCAGCAATAATAATCTTTTATAGATCCAATCTCATCCTTATGAATGAAACATACCATGTGACACCCTTGGGCCAATGGTGGGTCTGGATTTGAGTTTTCCCAATTTTTAGGATTTCAAATTTGCCAGGGTGCCAGGAATCAGACTGCGACGAGAAGTGCAAAAATAATCACACCTTTATTAATAGCAAAAAATAATAAAAAGTCCACAAAACAAATAACAAGCCAGGAATCAAAACCAGAGCTGGTAGTCAGACGAGCCGAGTCAGGAGCCAAAGCGAATAGTCAGACGAGCCGAGTCAGGAGCCAAAGTGAGTAGTCAGACGAGCCGGAATCAGGAACAAGGAGAACAGCAGAGTCAGGAACAAGCCAGGGATCAGGAACCAGGAGGGACGTCAGACAGCCAGGTAATACACAGGAGCTCTCACAAACAGGTCTGAGACAATGCAAGGGCAAAGCATACTGAACAGAGACCCTTTAAATAATAAGTGATGACATCACAATTCTGAGACTGCATCCTGTCTCACACGGATGATGTACACCAGTCTGGCCATAAAAGGAAGTGCAGGAAATGAGCAGCATCACACAGTATGCACCAAAGTCAGCAAGAGAGGTGAGTAAAATGGCTGCCAGCAGCACATGGCAAACACAGCAGGGAAAAAACCCTGACAGTACCCTCCCCGTGGGAGGACAAAAGGCTTATTGGGGAAATGAGCATTGAAGGCACTGAGGAGGGTGGGAGCATGAACATCAGAGGAGGGAACCCATGAACGCGCCTCCAGACCGTAGCCCCTCCAGTGAACCAAATACTGTACGCAGCCCCTGGACATACGAGAGTCAATAATGGTGCTGACCTCATACTCCTCATGGTTGTCAACAAAGATAGGATGAAGACGAGGCAACATAGTGGTAAACCAATTACAAACCAATGGTTTCAAGAGGGAGACATGAAAAACATTGGAGATGCACATTGCAGGAGGAAGGTTAAGAGTGTAGGCCACAGGATTGACCCGTCAGAGTATTCGAAAAGGACCAACATAACGGGGAGCCAGTTTATTGGAAGGCAAATGAAGGTTCAAGTTGCGGGAGGACAGCCAAACTCTCTCACCAATCTGGTAGGAAGGCACGGGCAGACGCTTACGATCAGCCTGGAACTTTTGCCGCTGCATAGAACGATGAAGACAATCCTGAATCTGCACCCACATGGAACGGAGTTGCCGGAGATGCTCCTCCAAAGCCGGAATTCCCTGAGTCATGAATGAATCGGGCAACAAGGATGGTTGAAACCCATAATTCGCCATGAACGGGGATAACTTGGAGGAAGCATTAAAGGGACAGTCAACACCAGAATTTTTGTTGTTTAAAAAGATAGATAATACCTTTATTACCCATTCCCCAGTTTTTTGCAAAACCAACACTGTTATATTAATACACTTTTTACTTCTGTGACTAACTTGTATCTAAGCATCTTCTGACCGCCCCTAATCACATGACTTTTAGTTATTTTGCATATAGTGGCATTTTAGCCAATTAGTGCAGTGTCTGCCACTAGCCACGGGCGTGATCACAATGCTATCTATATGTCCTACATGACCTTGCTCTCCCCTGCTGTGAAAAGTAAATAAAATAGAGGCGGCCTTCAAGGGCTTAGAAATTATCAAATGTGCCTCCCTAGGTTTGCTTTCAACTAGAATACCAAGAGAACAAAGCAAAATTGTTGATAAAAGTAAATTGGAAAGTTGTTTAAAATTACATGCCCTATTTGAAAAATGAAAGTTTTTTTTGGACTTGACTGTCCCTTTAATAGCACTATTACGAGCAAACTCTAAACTATAAATTTGAGTAGAATACATAGCTTAAAGGGACAGTCTACTCAAAATTAAACTTTCATGATTCAGATAGGGCATGCATTTTTAAACAACTTTCCAATCTACTTTTATTATCAAATTTACTTTGTTCTCTTGTGTTCCTTTTTTGAAAGCTCAACCTAGGTAGGCTAAAACTGATTTCTAAACTGTTAAAAACCGCCTCTTGCAGTTTAACAGTTTTTCACAGTTAGACAGTGGTAGTTTTTGTGTGCCATATATATAACATTGTAGGAGTCGGCGCTGATTAGCTAAAATGCATTTCTGTCAAAAGAACTGAAATAAGTGGTCAGTATGCAGAGGTTCAAATACAAGGTAATCACAGAGGTAAAAAGTATGTGTTGGTTATGCAAAAGTAGACTTTCCTTTAAAGGGACGGCCAACATCCGAATTTTTGTTTTTTTAAAAGATAGATTATCCCAAAATTAACCATTCCCTAGTTTTGCATAACCAACACAGTTATGATAATACAGTTTTACCTCTGTGATTACATTGTATCTAAGCCTCTGCAGACTGCCCCCTTATTTCAGTTCTTTTGACAGACTTGCATTTTAGACAATCAGTGCTCATTCCTCAGTAAATTCACGTGCATGTCTATAATTGTCAAATGCAGAGGCAGCCTTCAAGGTCTTAGAAATTAGCATATGAACCTCATAGGTTTAGCTTTCAACTATGAATACCAAGAGAACAAAGCAAAATTGGTGATAAAAGTAAATTGGAAAGTTGTTTAAAATGACATGCCCTATTTGAATTATGAAAGGTTTTTTTGGACTTGACTGTCCCTTTAACCCCTTAATGACCGGACCATTTTTCAATTTTCTTACCCTTAATGACAATGGCTATTTTTACATTTCTGCAGTGTTTGCGTTTAGCTGTAATTTTCCTCTTACTCGTTTACTGTACCCACACATATTATATACCGTTTTTCTCGTCATTAAATGGACTTTCTAAAGATACCATTATTTTCATCATATCTTATAACTTACTAAAAAAAAAAAGATAAAATATGAGGAAAAAATGGAAAAAAACACACTTTTTCTAACTTTGACCCCCAAAATCTGTTACACATCTACAATCACCAAAAAACACCCATGCTAAATAGTTTATAAATTTTGTCCTGAGTTTAGAAATACCCAATGTTTACATGTTCTTTGCTTTTTTTGCAATTTATGGGGCAATAAATACAAGAAGCACTTTGCTATTTCCAAACCACTTTTTTTCAAAATTAGCGCTAGTTACTTTGGAACCCTGATATCTGTCAGGAATATCTGAATATCCCTTGACATGTATATATTTTGTTTTAGAAGACATCCCAAAGTATTGATCTAGGCCCATTTTGGTATATTTCATGCCACCATTTCACCGCCAAATGCGATAAAAAAAAAAAAAAGTTCACTTTTTCACAAATTTTGTCACAAACTTTAGGTTTCCCACTGAAATTATTTACAAACAGCTTCTGCAATTATGGCACAAATGGTTGTAAATGCTTCTCTGGGATCCCCTTTTTCAGAAATAACAGACTTATATGGCTTTGTGGTTGCTTTTTGGTAATTAGAAGGCCGCTAAATGCCGCTGCGCACCACACATGTTTTATGCCCAGGAGTGAAGGGGTTAATTAGGGAGCTTGTAGGGAGCTTGTAGGGTTAATTTTAGCTTTAGTGTAGTGTAGTAGACAACCCCAAGTATTGATCTAGGCCCATTTTGGTATATTTTATGCCACCATTTCACCGCCAAATGCGAGCAAATAAAAAAAAAAAACTTTACATTTTTCACAATTTTAGGTTTCTCACTGAAATTATTTACAAACAGCTTGTGCAATTATGGCAGAAATTGTTGTAAAAGCTTCTCTGGGATCCCCTTTGTTCAGAAATAGCAGATTTATATGGCTTTGGCGTTGCTTTTTGGTAATTAGAAGGCCGCTCAATGCTGCTGCGCACAACACGTGAATTATGCCCAGCAGTGAAGGGGTTAAATTAGGTAGCTTGTAGGGAGCTTGCAGGGTTAATTTTAGAGATCAGCCTCCCACCTGACACATCCCACCCCCTGATCCCTCCCAAACAGCTGTCTTCCCTCCCCGTAACATTATAGAACCCAGAGTTTTAACTATGTATTTACTGTAAATAGTTGGCATTACAATGTTCTGCACATAGACATAGATATTGCTATATATATCTATACCTATATATAATCATCTCTATATATATACACACACACAGTGGGCATTGAAAAGAATCAACCCCATTGAAAATATTCACATTCTGTTGCTTTGCAGCCTGAAATAAAGACAGACACAGTTTTTGTTTATCCAGTTGTAATTACTCAGTGCAACTTATAACATCCAAGTGAAAGATATAACATCAACATGTCAGGCAAAAATAAAGACAATTCAAAAACAAAATCACTGGAGTTGGAAAAAGGATCACCCCCTTGTGTCAGTATTTTGTTGAACCACCTTTTGCTTTAATTACAGCCTTTAGTCTGTTGGGATATGTCTCTACTAACGTTGTACATCTAGACTGTGCAATATGTGTCCACTCTTCTTTGCAGTTCTCATTTAGTTCAGTTACATTTGATGGTGATCGTTCATGGACTGCAGTCTTCAAGTCATGCCACAGATATATAATGGGGTTTAAGTCTGGGCTCTGACTAGGCTATGCAAGGACATTCACCTGTTTCTCCTTCAACCACTGTGTGGTCATTTTTGCTGTGTGCTTTGGGTCATTGTCATGTTGGAATATAAACTTTCTTCCTATTGATAACTTCCTGGCAGAGCGCAGCAGATTTTCCTCATGGATTTGACAGTATTTTGCCTCATCCATTATTCCTTCTATCCTGACAAGGGCTCCAGTGCCTGCTGCAGAGAAACCCCCCATAACAGGATATTACCACCTCCATGCTTTACTGTAGGTATGGTGTTATTTGGATGGTGAGCTGTATTGGATTTTCACCAGACATATCGTTTGGTGTTGAGGCCAAATGATTGAATTTTAGTCTCATCTGACCATAATCCCTTTTTCCATGTGGCCTCAGAATCTCCTAGTTATGTTATGGCAAAGCTCAGTCGTGACTGCATATGGCCTTTCTTTAGGAGTGGCTTTATTCTTGCAAACCCCCCATACAAGCAACATTTGTGATATTGTTGTTACATGATTGCACACAATGACCACTCTTTGTCATACATTCCTGCAACTGCTTCAGAGTTTCTGGGGGCCTCTTGGTAGCCTCTCTGACCAGTTTCCTCCTGGCTCTTTTATCCAGTTTGGAGCGACATCCTGACCCAGACAGGATCCGTGTTGCCCCAAATACCTTTCACTTCTTAAAGGGACATAATACTCATAAGCTAAATCACTTGAAACTGATGCAGTATAACTGTAAAAAGCTGACAGGAAAATATCACCTGAGCATCTCTATGTAAAAAAGGAAGATATTTTACCTCACAATTTCCTTAGCTCAGCAGAGTAAGTTCTGTGTAAAAAGTTATACTCAGCTGCTCCCAGCTGCAGGTAAAAAAAAATGAAGAAATGAACAGCAGCCAATCAGCATCAGCAGTGCTGAGGTCATGAACTCTTTTACTGTGATCTCATGAGATTTGACTTAACTCTCATGAGATTTCATTGTAAACTTCCCTAAACTGAATAGGGAAATAACATGAGAGTGCACAAGGCTCATCCCTTCAGCTGTCCCAGGACAGACAGACTAATATGCTGCTTAGAAATCCTTTACAATGGGATGTGGCTACTGAGGAACTTTTGAGGTAAAATATCTTTCTTTTTTACATAGAGATGTTCAGGTGATATTTTCTAGTCAGCTTTTTACAGCTATGCTGCATCACTTTCAAGTGTTTAAACATTTGGGTATTATGGCCCTTTAATAATAGACTTCACTGTGCTTCTAGGCATTTATAAAGCCTTTAAAATGTTCTTGTTTCAATCTCCTGACTTGTGCCTGTCCATAACATTATCCCGGAGATCTTTTGACAGTGCCTTGCCACCCATAGTTGATCGTTTGCTTCAGTTGCACTACCAGGGACTGACATGCTCCAGAAAAGCTCTTTTCAAGCTGAGCTAATCAATATGCCTACAGCTGATCACAATTGTAGGTCAAATGGTTTTGTGTGTGCCGTTGAGAAGGTGGTTGGCTACACCTGATTGAGTTTACAAGTAATTTTAGGAGGGAGTGATCCTTTTTCCAAATCAGTGATTCTGGTTTTGAATTGTCTTTATTTTTGCCTGACATGTTGGTGCTATATCTTTCACTTGGATGTTATAAGTTGCACTGAGTAATTACAACTGGATATATATATGTAAGTGTAAAAATATATTGTACAAAAAAATATTCTGTTATGTGAAGAACATTGGAATGTGAAATACTCATATGTTCATGTTGGGTTAGCGCACATAAGATTATGTTATCAGGTTTGCGCAAGAGTGGGGTGTTTTCTTTCTCCATTGACTTCTATCGTGGAATAATTTTTGCGCTCATCAAAAACACTTTATTTTCAACTCATAATGCAAGCACAACCCGACGAGCACAAAAAAGCTTATTTCTTGCGCAATTAATGCTTGAGCGGAAGAGTTAATTAGTGCTCCACTTGTAATATGGCTCCTAAATGGGTTGTACATTCAATGCAATTCACGTTATATTTTATTCTCTGCAGCTGGTATAACAAGTCGCTGGAAAACATTAAAGGGAAACCATTTTTACAGTGCACTGTCTCCACGTAATCTATTTGACTGCAACAAAGGGTTGCAATGCATAACTATACAATGTGCTGCAGATTTCTCTTGCTGACTATGATACAACAAAACAAAACAATGTCAGTCTTTGTGATAGAAAACTCTTGCAAGATGATAGATAATGAGACAGACATGGCAAAGAATGGGTTATTCCTGTGGCTCTGCTGTTTCTGTAGCTTTCATAGATGATTAGACTCAGAACAATCTGCAAAGCTATTTTCTAGCTTAATTGTGCTGTTTGTAAGAAAATCAATTCTATGAGCAGTTCACAAACACTGTGAACATAGCAGCCATCAAATTAGATAACATCACAATAATAGTTTTTGATAGAAAAGGGAAAGTTATATGCAACTCAAGATGAGAAACTAACAGGCAAACACTCTAGTCACTGCTTATCAGGGAGGTTATATGGCAACTTGCTTAAAATGTATAGCACTTAATCCCTACTTAATCACTGCCTGAACACTGACACTGGATTATAATTATGTTGTGCTTTTAAAGATCCTTTTTTAAAAAACATACTGATGTTCTAGCAATCTTACATATTATGTTGCACCACAAAGATATGGTATTTATTTCATATATTTATATCTGCAGTCACTCTCATGCCAGCAGGGAACATGCTTTAAGGTAGAATTGAAATGAGATGCTGGTCTTAAAATGATATTAAACCCATTTTTTTTTTCTTTCATGAATCAGATAGAGCATGCAATTTTAAACAACGTTCTAATTTATTCATATTATCAGTTTTTCTTCATTCTCTTGGTATCTTTATTTGAAAAAGTAGTAATATAAGCTTAGGAGCCTTCCCACTTTTGGTTTAGAACCCTGGGTAGCACTTGCTGATTGGTGGCTACATTTAATTTCAATTGATGGAAAGTGGTGAATGGAGTATAAATTATTTAGAGACACTATGCTCAAAATGTAAGACCCCATGAAGGACCAGATTACAAGTGGGGGGGGGGGTTTCACTCGCAAACACTGCTCAAAGTAAACTTTTAATATGGGCGGGTTAGCACGCATACTACAAGATGAAAGTATATTGCGCTCTATCTTCAGGAGTTTGGATAACTTTTTCTCTCTATAGACTTCATTGAAATGCAAAACAAGAAACGCTTACACATCGTTTGTGCGCTAACCCGACACTGCGTTATACCTATAGCGCTAAACCCAAAGGTAGTTATGAATATTTAACATTCCAATGTTCTTCACATAGAAGAAAATTTTCTTTTTAAATATATATTTTTATATTTATCTTATGAATTTTATAATTTAATATATATACTGTACTGTATATATATATATATATATATATATATATATATATATATATATATATATATATACACACACATGTAAGTGAAGAACATTGGAATGTTAAATATTCACTGTAAAACACATTATTAAATATTAAAATTTGTTAAAAATTATTTGTCAACTTTTAATGTATTTGAGTGGAAAGGGCTCCAAAGTGTGTATATTAGTGTATATATGTATTTACTTGTGTATATATGTATGTATACATATATAAACACATAAATACAAATATATACTCATACACATATTTAGACACACACACACACATATATATATATATATATATATATATATATATATATATATATACACACACACATACATATACATTATAGCCCATTCCAGTCAATTACCTTGTCATATTCCAAATACCATTCAACCCTTATAAAAAAATATTTTTATGAATAATTTTTATGAGATAGTGATCTCAGTGTAACATTTAATTTTAATGTATTTATGTTGTTTGTTGTACTTTTTTTTTGACCCCTGCACTTTACTATAGTTCTTCACTCGTGCAAACCTGACGCACACTAATTTAGTTTGCACTTGCTCAAACACGTTTACTTTCAATTTCTAATACAGGCAAGTTAGCATGGTAGTAATATTGCTTATTGCTATCCGCGCTTACTTTAGCACACCACTTGTAATCTAGCCTGAAATGTTTAAAGGGATACTAAACTAGAATCTTTTCTTTCATGGTTTTGATATAGCAAGCAATTTTAAACAACTTTCTAATTAACTCCTATTATTCATTTTTCTTTGTGCTCTTGCTATCTTTATTTAGAAAGCAGAAATGTAAAGCTTACGAGCCGGATCATTTTTGGTTCAGAACCTGGGTTACGCTTGCTTATTGGTGACTAAATGTCATTAGAAAATAATTACTCTATCTGAATCATGAAAGAAAACATTTGGGTTCAGCATCCCTTTAAAGGGACACTGAACCCAAATTTTTTTCTTACAGGATTCAGATAGAGCGTAAAATTTTAAGCAGCTTTCTAATTTACTCCTATTATCAAATTTTCTTCATTCTGTTGCTATCTTTATTTGAAATGCAAGAATGTAAGTTTAGATGCCGGCCAATATTTGGTGAACAACCTGGGTTGTTCTTGCTGATTGGTGGAAAAATTCATCCACCAATAAAAAAGTGCTGTCAAGAGTCCTGAATGAAAAAAAAAAGCTTAGACGCCTTCTTTTTCAAATAAAGATAGCAAGAGAACAAAGAAAAATTGAAAATAGGAGTAAATTAGAAAGTTGCTTAAAATTGCATGCTCTATCTGAATCATGAAAGAAAAAATTTGGGTTCAGTGTCCCTTTAAGTAATAACGTTTTCTTTTTACTGATGAAGTATTCTTATGCTGACTTTAATTATGCAAAACAAAAAAAAAAAACATTTGGAATGAACTTTATTTATTGTGCACACTTTTTTATGTAATTTAGCTACAATTTGTGTTCCATAAAAATGTCAGAGAGGGAGTGGATTGCAATAAAAAATAATATTCCACAACAAAGAACATAAATAATACTTAAAGGGACAGTAAAGTAAAAATGATACTTAAAGGGACTTTCCAGTCAAAATTTAAATGCACAATTGCATCTTTGAATAGAAACATATTTATAATACACATGCATTGGCAAAAATGCTTCTAGTAAAAGTTATCACTGTTTTAGAG
The DNA here is from genome assembly GCF_027579735.1 of Bombina bombina. Taxonomy (NCBI): domain Eukaryota; kingdom Metazoa; phylum Chordata; class Amphibia; order Anura; family Bombinatoridae; genus Bombina; species Bombina bombina. The sequence goes on along the minus strand of NC_069509.1, from coordinate 113,776,375 downwards.
TTAACATTTTTCTCTGCACGTGCATGTGAACCATAACTAGTGCACCAGCATTTGAAATACTGCAGCTGCTCAGTGTGCCAGTGGAGCTTGTGTCATGTCAGCAATGAACAAATTGAGTAATTATCAGATTGTACAAGCACCCTAGGCTCTGTGAGCAAGTGCTGCATTTAAAATGCTGGTGCACGGTGCATACTTAATACAGTTTTGAAACAGCTATAGCTTTTATTAGAAGCATTTTTGCTAATACAGGTATATTAGAAAAAAGCTTCAATTCAAAACTGAAATGCATCCAGGTGGATTCCAATTATGGCTGAAATGTCCCTTTAAATGAATTGGATAGAGCACAACATTTTAAACAACATTCCAATTTACTTCAGGTATGAATGTTGCTTAGTTCTTTTGGTGTCCTTTGTTAAAGAGTAATCCTAAAGTAAGCTCAGGAGTAAGCTCAGGAGCATGCACATGTCTTCATTCATCTGGCAGCATTGTTTATAGTAATTTTATACAAAGTCTATAGACTGCTATAGAAATTTATAAATAAAAAGAGAGAAGCGCTCAACCTGGGAACGAACAATAGCATAATAGCTTGTTCTATGGCTAGTTACCACCCTAGAAGCAGCCTCTTTTTGCTCAATATGTGCCTTTCACAGAGAAGAACTTTCCTGTAGCATATCAGTCTGATCCTGACTTCACAGTACAGTCCAGCCCCAAAATACCAGGCAATCCCTCTCTGAACGAGAGAAACAGCAAAACCCCAGACGTACGTTTCGGCCTATTGTGGGCCTCGTCAGTGAGGTGCAGCCATATCCCTCTAGGCACACTGAGCAACGGGTCCACGTCTGGATTCCTGCATCACACTTAGGGAGACTTCCCTAAGTGTCATAATTTGCACAAATAAAAAGAGAGAAGCGCTCAACCTGGGAACGAACAATAGCATAATAGCTTGTTCTATGGCTAGTTACCACCCAAGAAGCAGCCTCTTTTTACTCAACATGTGCCTTTCACAGAGAAGAACTTTCCTGAAGCATATCAGTCTGATCCTGACTTCAAAGTACAGCCCCGAAATACCAGGCAATCCCTCTCTAAACGAGAGAAACAGCAAAACCCCAGATGTACGTTTCGGCCTATTGTGGGCCTTGTCAGTGAGGTGCAGCCATATCCCTCTAGGCACACTGAGTAACGGGTCCACGTCTGGATTCAGAGGCGGCGTATGAGTTAAGGAGCAGCGGTCTTAAGACCACTGCTTCTTAACTCCTGTTTCCGGTGAGCCTGAAGGCTCACACGGAAACAAGGGGAACAGGGGCCATTTGGTCCTTGTTAAATAGACCCCCTTGTATCTAAGCCTCTGCAGACTACCCCCTTATTTCACTTCTTTTGACAGACTTGCATTTTAACCAATCAGTGCTCACTCCTTGGTAAATTCACGTGCATGAGCTCAATGTTATCTATATGAAACACATGCACTAATGGTGAAAAACTGTCAAATGCAAAGGCGGCCTTCAAGGTCCAAGAAATTAGCATATAAACCTCCTAGGTTTAGCTTTCAACTAAGAATACCAAGAGAACAAAGCAAAATGGATACAAGTAAATTGGAAAGTTGTTTAAAATTACATGCCCTATTTAAATTATGAAAGTTTTTTTTTTTACTTGACTGTCCCTTTAACGGCATGTATGACAATTGTGAGAGCAAAAGATTTAGAATTATAAAGTCACTTTGTTGTCAGTTTATTAAAGCTAATGTGAAGCTGCCAGTCCTTCAATATGAATGATGATGAACCACTGAAATCTTAATCTGACCCCAATACAGCAAAATCATATACTGTAGACAGAAATACTTACTCATTAAACTCATTTTTTTTCCTTCATGATCCATACAGAGCAGACAATTTACTTATGTTATCTAATTTGCTTAGTTCTCTTGGTATCCTTTATTGAACAGCATACTTAGGTAGGATTAGGCGCTGTCAGCTAGCTGATGATTAGTGGCTGCACATATATACCTCTTGTTATTGGCTTATCGATGTGTTCAGCTAGCTCCCAGTAGTGCATTGTTGCTCTTTCAATCAAGGATAGCAAGAGAATGAAGCAAAGTTCATAATAAAACTAAAATTATAAGTTGTTTAAAATTGTATGCTCTATCTGAATCAGAAAACTAAGGGGCCGATTTATCAAGGGCCAAATGGCCCCTGATGCTCCTGTTTCTGCACGAGCCTTCAGGCTGGCCGGAAATAGCAATTAAGAAGCAGCAGTCTTAAAACCGCTGCACCTTAACTTGTCCGCCGCATCTAAGGTGGCGCACAGCAATCCGCCCGCTCGAATACGATCGGTTTGATTGACACCCCGATTGGCCCCGAATCTGCAGGGGGCGACATTGCACAAGCAGTTCACCAGAACTGCTTGTGCAGTATTAAATGCCGACAGAACATGCTGTCGGCATTCAGCGATGTTGGGCCGACATGATCAGCGGATCAAGTCCGCCCCATCTATGATTAATCGGCCCCTAGGAGTTTAATGTCAGTTTAACATAAAATGTGCATTTCTGTATTTAAAGGGACATTAAACCCAAATTTTTTCTTTTTTGATTCAAGTAGAGAATACAATTTTGAACATTCCAATTTACTTCTATTATCTAATTTGCTTATTATTTAGCTATCCTTTGTTGAAGAAATAGCAATGCACATTTATGAGCTAATCACACGAGGCATCTATGTGCAGCAACCAATCAGCAGCTATGGAGCCTATCTAGATATGCTTTTCAGCAAAGTATATCAAGAGAATGAAGCAAATTTATATAATAATAGTAAATTAGAAAGTTGTTAAAAATGGTATGCTCTTTCTAAATCCCGAAAGAAAAAAATTGGGTTTCATGTCCCTTTAAGTTTAAACAAGGAAGAAATAGTCTGACCTGTTGGTTTTTGTTTGTTTGTATCAAATTCATTCATTTAATTTGAGCAACAGTGAGACAACATAGAATGTTTGTACCACTTATTTATGCAATTGCACTAATTTAAATATGTAGCAAATCTTTGGAATTTGTACATAGACCAGTATAGAATGATCAAGCCATCAAAACGAATTGCTTACCTCATGTTCAATAAATAATTAAAAAAAAATACATCTTGTTATCAAATGGCACAGAGACTAGGTTTATAGAATGGAACAACTTGTTTATGTTTTAAAAAATGGAAAAAAAAAATCCCAAATCTCAAATAGGACAAAACTAAGATTTCTCCAACATTGGTGTGTCCGGTCCACGGCGTCATCCATTACTTGTGGGAAATATTCTCCCCCACAGGGAAAGGCAAGGAGAGCACACAGCAAGAGCTGTCCATATAGCTCCCCCTCTGGCTCCGCCCCCCAGTCATTCTCCTTGCAGCTCTGAACAAGTAGCATCTCCACGGGGATGGCGAGGAGTTTGTGGTGTTAGTTGTAGTTTTTTATTTCTTCTATCAAGAGTTTGTTATTTTAAAATAGTGCTGGCTTGTACTATTTACTCTACAACAGAAAAGTGATGAAGATTTCTGTTTAAGAGGGCTATGATTTTAGCACAAGTAACTAAAATCCATTGCTGTTACCACGCAGGACTGTTGAAACCAGAGAACTTCAGTTGGGGGTAACAGCTTGCAGACTCATCTGCTTCAGGTATGACTAGTCTTCTTCTAACAACACAGGCTAATGCTAGATGACAGTCATTTTTCCCCTCAGGGAAAACGGTAAGCCATTTTTCTTTCACCTCAGCAAAAAAGATAACAGGCTTCCCCTTTTTGAATTTTATGCTGGTAGACACTGTTAGGGGCCAAATCGATTGGTTTTTATTACAATATCATGGCATTTGAAATGTTTTATAAGCTCATATACACTTGGGGACGTTTTTTATTGATCTGGCTTGTTTTAGACACCTAAATCTAGTCAGGAAGGCCCCTTCACTCTAGTGTACTGAGGGAGGAGGCCTCATTTTGGCAGTTGATTTCAGGCAGTGCATGCAGTCTCATGTGAGAGGGTCCTGTGGCTCAGAAAGTGACTCCAGAAGGCTTTTTTTCTGTGGATGGTTGACCCCTAAGGAAGGTAAAAGCTACAGCAATGCTGTAGCAGGGATTGTGGTGTATAAAAACGGTTAAATCCAACAATTAGCTCCGGTTTGCTTGTTTTAAGAGCTAGAGTCTCCATATTTGCTGTTCAATACTTTATAAGCATTAAGACACTGGGGTCCAAATTTCAGAAAAATCGGATATTGCCTTCATAGTTTTTTGAACATTCAGAAATAAAGTGTGTCATTTTATTATTTAAAGAGACAGTAACGTTTTTGTTTAAAATCGTTTTTATTGCATTGTTTGCCTGCCTAAATCTGTTTAACATGTCTGTGCCATCAGATAACCTATGTTCTGTGTGTGTAGAGACAAATGTGGTTCCCCCTTCGAGTGTTTGTGATAATTGTGCCATAGCGTCCAAACAGGACAGCTCTGTTACATTTCATAATGTTGCCCAAGATGATTTATCTAATGAAGGTAGTGGGGATAGTTCTACAACCTCTCCTTCTGTGTCTACACCAGCTTTGCCCGCGCAGGCGACACCTAGCTCGCCAGTGCTTATTTCTATGCAACAATTAACAGCAGTAGTGGATAATTCTATAGCAAATCTTTTATCCAAACTGCCAGCATTTCAGAGAAAGCGTGATTGTTCAGTTTTAAATACAGATAAAAAGGATGAACAATCAGACGCTGACGATGCCTTATCTATTTACCCTCACATCAATCAGAATTGGCTGTGAGGGAAGGGCTGTCTGAGGGTGAAATTTCAGACTCAGGAAAAATTTCTCAACAGGCAGAACCTGATATAGTAGCATTTAAGTTTAAGCTAGAACATCTCCGCGCTTTGCTTGAGGTGGTATTAGCTACTCTGGATGACTGTGATTCTATGGTAGTACCAGAGAAGTAGTGCAAATTGGACAAATTTTTAGAGGTCCCAGTGCACGACGACGCTTTTCCAATACCCAAGAGGGTAGCGAGCATAGTGGATAAGGAGTGGGAGAAGCCAGGTGTACCCTTTGCCCCACCTCCTATATTTAAGAAAATGTTTCCCATAGTAGACCCTAGAAGGGACGCATGGCAGACGGTCCCGAAGGTTGAGGGAGCTGTTTCAACACTAGCGAAGCGCACAACTATTCCTATAGAGGACAGCTGCGCTTTCAAAGATCCTATGGATAAAAAAATTGGAGGGATTGCTTAAAAAGATTTTTGTTCAGCAAGGGTTCATCCTTCAACCAGCTACGTGTGTTATTACTGTCACTTCAGTGGCGTCCTTTTGGTTCGAGGAACTAGAAAGGTCGCTCCAGAAAGAGACTTCCTATAAAGAAGTCATGGACAGAATTCACGCATTAAAGTTAGCTAATTCCTTTATATTGGATGCCGCTTTTCAAATAACGAAATTGGCGGCGAAAAACTCAGGTTTTGCTATAGTAGCGCAGAGGGCGCTTTGGCTAAAATCCTGGTCGGCAGATGTGTCGTCCAAGACTAAGTTACTTAATATTCCTTTCAAGGGTAAGACCCTTTTTGGGCCAGAATTGAAGGAAATTATTTCAGACATCACTGGGGGTAAGGGCCATGCCCTCCCACAGGATAGGCCTTTTAAGGCTAAGAACAAGTCTAATTTTCGTTCCTTTCGCAATTTCAGGAACGGACCGGCTAATAACTCCACTGCCACTAGACAAGAAGGTAACGCGGCCCAGCCCAAACCCGCTTGGAAGCCCATGCAAGGCTGGAACAAGGGTAAGCAGACCAAGAAACCTGCTGCTGCTACCAAGACAGCATGAAGGGGTAGCCCCCGATCCGGGACCAGATCTGGTAGGGGGCAGACTATCTCTCTTCGCTCAGGCTTGGGCAAGAGATGTTCCGGATCCCTGGGCACTAGAGATAGTCTCCAAGGGATACCTACTAGAGTTCAAGGGACTTCCTCCAAAGGGAAGATTCCACCTGTCTCGCTTATCTTCAGACCAGATAAAGAAACAGGCATTCTTACATTGTGTAAGAGACCTATCAAAGATGGGAGTGATAAACCCAGTCCCCTCCGGGGAACAAGGTCTAGGTTTTTACTCAAACCTGTTTGTGGTTCCCAAAAAAGAGGGAACTTTCAGGCCAATTCTGGATTTAAAGATATTAAACAAGTTCCTCCGAGTTCCATCCTTCAAAATGGAAACCATTCGGACAATCTTGCCGACAATCCAGCAGGGTCAGTATTTGACTACCGTGGATCTAAAGGATGCATATCTGCATATCCCAATCCACAAAACTCATCATCAGTTCCTGAGGTTCGCTTTTCTGGACAAACATTACCAGTTCGTGGCTCTTCCATTCGGTTTAGCCTCCGCTCCCAGAATTTTCACAAAGGTGCTAGGGTCCCTTCTAGTGGTCCTAAGGCCGAGGGGCATCACTTTAGCACCTTATCTAGACGACATCCTAATCCAAGCGTTATCTCTTTCCAAAGCAAGGGCCCACACGGACATTGTGTTGTCTTTTCTCAGATCTCACGGGTGGAAGGTGAACATAGAAAAGAGTTCACTGTCACCGTCCACAAGGGTTCCTTTTCTGGGAACAATATTAGATTCTGTGGAAATGAAGATCTTCCTGACAGAAGTCAGAAAGTTAAAGCTTCTAAACGCTTGTCGAGTTCTTTATTCTATTCCTCAACCCTCCATAGCTCAGTGCATGGAAGTAATAGGACTAATGGTCGCAGCAATGGACGTGGTTCCTTTTGCTCGAATTCATCTAAGACCATTACAACTGTGCATTCTCAATCAGTGGAATGGGGACTATACAGACTTGTCTCCCCAAATTCAAGTAAACCAGGTAACCAGGGACTCACTTCTCTGGTGGTTGACCCAGGATCACCTGTCTCAGGGAATGAGTTTCCGCAGACCAGAGTGGGTCATTGTCACAACCGACGCCAGTCTCTTAGGCTGGGGCGCGGTCTGGGACTCCCTGAAAGCTCAGGGTCTATGGTCTCGGGAAGGGTTGCTTCTCCCGATAAACATTTTGGAACTAAGAGCAATATTCAATGCGCTCCTGGCTTGGCCTCAGCTAGCGGAAGCCAGGTTCATAAGATTTCAGTCAGACAACATAACGACTGTTGCGTACATCAATCATCAGGGGGGAACAAAGAGTTCCCTAGCGATGAAGGAAGTAACCAAGATCATCCAATGGGCAGAGAATCACTCCTGCCATCTATCTGCTATTCACATCCCAGGAGTAGACAACTGGGAGGCGGACTATTTGAGTCATCAGACTTTCCATCCGGGGGAGTGGGAACTCCACCCGGAGGTCTTTGCTCAGTTAACCCAATTATGGGGCATTCCAGACATGGATCTAATGGGTCCCGTCAGAACTTCAAGATTCATCGTTACGGGTCCAGATCCAGGGATCCCAAGGCGATTCTAGTGGATGCATTAGTGGAGCCTTGGTCGTTCAACCTAGCGTATGTGTTTCCACCGTTTCCTCTCCTTCCCAGGCTCATAGCCAGGATCAAACAGGAGAAGGCCTCTGTGATTCTGATAGCTCCTGCGTGGCCACACAGGACTTGGTATGCAGACCTGGTGAATATGTCATCGGCTCCACCATGGAAGCTACCTTTGAGACAGGATCTTCTAGTACAAGGTCCATTCGAACATCCAAATCTAGTTTCTCTGCAGCTGACTGCTTGGAAATTGAACGCTTGATTTTATCCAAGCGTGGGTTTTCAAATTCTGTGATAGATACTCTGGTCCAAGCCAGAAAACCTGTGACTAGAAAGATTTACCATAAAATATGGAAAAAATATATCTGTTGGTGTGAATTCAAGGGATTCTCCTGGAGTAAGATTAAAATTCCAAAGATTCTCTCCTTTCTCCAAGAAGGTTTGGATAAAGGGTTGTCAGCTAGTTCTCTAAAAGGACAGATTTCTGCTTTATCTGTCTTGTTACACAAGCGATTGGCAGCTGTGCCAGATGTACAAGCTTTTGTTCAGGCTTTGGTTAGAATCAAGCCTGTTTACAGACCCATGACTCCTCCTTGGAGTCTAAATTTAGTTCTTTCAGTTCTTCAAGGGGTTCCGTTTGAACCTTTACATTCCATAGATATTAAATTGTTATCTTGGAAAGTTCTGTTTTTGGTTGCTATTTCTTCTGCTAGAAGAGTTTCTGAATTATCTGCTTTGCAGTGTAATCCACCCTATCTGGTTTTCCATTCAGATAAGGTTGTTTTGCGCACTAAGACTGGTTTTCTTCCAAAAGTTGTTTCCAACAAGAATATTAACCAGGAAATAGTTGTTCCTTCTCTGTGTCCGAATCCAGTTTCAAAGAAGGAACGTTTATTACACAATTTAGATGTTGTTCGTGCTTTAAAGTTCTATTTAGAAGCAACAAAAGATTTTAGACAAACCTCATCTTTGTTTGTCGTTTACTCTGGTAAGAGGAGAGGTCACAAAGCTACTGCTACCTCTCTCTCTTTCTGTCTCCCTCCCTTCATCCGTGTCCTAAAGCTTTGGTATTGGTTCCCACAAGTAATGGATGACGCCGTGGACCGGACACACCAATGTTGAAGAAAACAGAATTTATGCTTACCTGATAAATTACTTTCTCCAACGGTGTGTCCGGTCCACGGCCCGCCCTGGTTTTCCTAATCAGGTTGAAATTTTTTTTTCTTTATACACTACAGTCACCACGGCACCCTATAGTTTCTCCTTTTTCTCCTAACCGTCGGTCGAATGACTGGGGGGCGGAGCCAGAGGGGGAACTATATGGACAGCTCTTGCTGTGTGCTCTCCTTGCCTTTCCCTGTGGGGGAGAATATTTCCCACAAGTAATGGATGACGCCGTGGACCGGACACACCGTTGGAGAAAGTAATTTATCAGGTAAGCCTAAATTCTGTTTTTTTTCCTGTTATTTTTGGGGTGATCATGCCATAGTACATACAGGGAGTGCAGAATTATTGGGCAAATTAGTATTTTGACCACATCATCCTCTTTATGCATGTTGTCTTACTCCAAGCTGTATAGGCTCAAAAGCCTACTACCAATTAAGCATATTAGGTGATGTGTATCTCTGTAATGAGAAGGGGTGTGGTCTAATGACATCAACACCCTATATCAGGTGTGCATAATTATTAGGCAACTTCCTTTCCTTTGGCAAAATGGGTCAAAAGAAGGACTTGACAGGCTCAGAAAAGTCAAAAATATTGAGATTTCTTGCAGAGGGATGCAGCACTCTTAAAATTGCAAAGCTTCTGAAGCGTGATCATCGAACAATCAAGCGTTTCATTCAAAATAGTCAACAGGGTCGCAAGAAGCGTGTGGAAAAACCAAGGCGCAAAATAACTGCCCATGAACTGAGAAAAGTCAAGCGTGCAGCTGCCAAGATGCCACTTGCCACCAGTTTGGCCATATTTCAGAGCTGCAACATCACTGGAGTGCCCAAAAGCACAAGGTGTGCAATACTCAGAGACATGGCCAAGGTAAGAAAGGCTGAAAGACGACCATCACTGAACAAGACACACAAGCTGAAACGTCAAGACTGGGCCAAGAAATATCTCAAGACTGATTTTTCTAAGGTTTTATGGACTGATGAAATGAGAGTGAGTCTTGATGGGCCAGATGGATGGGCCCGTGGCTGGATTGGTAAAGGGCAGAGAGCTCCAGCCCGACTCAGACGCCAGCAAGGTGGAGGTGGAGTACTGGTTTGGGCTGGTATCATCAAAGATGAGCTTGTGGGGCCTTTTCGGGTTGAGGATGGAGTCAAGCTCAACTCCCAGTCCTACTGCCAGTTTCTGGAAGACACCTTCTTCAAGCAGTGGTACAGGAAGAAGTCTGCATCCTTCAAGAAAAGCATGATTTTCATGCAGGACAATGCTCCATCACACGCGTCCAAGTACTCCACAGCGTGGCTGGCAAGAAAGGGTATAAAAGAAGAAAATCTAATGACATGGCCTCCTTGTTCACCTGATCTGAACCCCATTGAGAACCTGTGGTCCATCATCAAATGTGAGATTTACAAGGAGGGAAAACAGTACACCTCTCTGAACAGTGTCTGGGAGGCTGTGGTTGCTGCTGCACGCAATGTTGATGGTGAACAGATCAAAACACTGACAGAATCCATGGATGGCAGGCTTTTGAGTGTCCTTGCAAAGAAAGGTGGCTATATTGGTCACTGATTTGTTTTTGTTTTGTTTTTGAATGTCAGAAATGTATATTTGTGAATGTTGAGATGTTATATTGGTTTCACTGGTAAAAATAAATAATTGAAATGGGTATATATTTGTTTTTTGTTAAGTTGCCTAATAATTATGCACAGTAATAGTCACCTGCACACACAGATATCCCCCTAAAATAGCTAAAACTAAAAACAAACTAAAAACTACTTCCAAAAATATTCAGCTTTGATATTAATGAGTTTTTTGGGTTAATTGAGAACATGGTTGTTGTTCAATAATAAAATTAATCCTCAAAAATACAACTTGCCTAATAATTCTGCACTCCCTGTAGTTTCATATGGTTGTCTAAATATGAGGCTGAGGACTAAGCTGTAAAAAAAAAAAATGGAGGCGTATTGTGTATCTAAAAATATTGGTGAATTAGTCCAAAGAAAAAAAAAACTTCAAGCTAGTACTGAGAGCAAAATTGTATTGTCAATCTAGCTTCTTTGACCATATAATAGAATTACACTGGATGACCTTCTCAATAGGAAGCCTAGCAGGGACACTTTAGTCAATAACGAGCAGATCCGTTTTAAGTAGAAAGCAAGTCAACGTAAAGGAAAACATTAGTTATAGATCTGTTCTTCCATTATTACATACTGTAACTGTAAGTAGAAAATCTGTGGTGAGTAATTAGCAGAAATAAGATTTAAATGAAGAAAAAAACTCCTGAAATATAAGTAATATGCTGAAATTATGTAAAAGTATGCAAGCATATAAACACAGTGGCCCCTAGTTATCAAGCCGTCAACCTCAAATATGCTGGAATTCCGCAGCGTGTTTGTGGTGAGGCTGATTCGCCTTAGTTATCAAGCCCTAGACACCGGCAAAAGTAGAATTTAGTGACGTAAGCTTCGATCCGCCGGACTCAGTCCGACACAGATCGATTCTTACATCACTCCAGATGTTCCGCACACAAGTTTGGCACAATCTGACTACTTTTGCTAGTTATCAAAAAACTAGCAGGTACGATCGGCACTTTTCCGGCCCAGCGTACCTGGTTTTCAAACCGCCGCCCTTGAGGCGGCGGATCCCATAGGAATCAATGGGAGTCTGACCATAGCGAAAGTTCATGTTCGCTGCTGCCAGATATCCCATTCATTCCTATGGGAGCTGTCTACCCCTAACACCCTAACATGTACCCCGAGTCTAAACACCCCTAATCTGCCCCCCGACACCGCCGCAACTAAATAAATGTATTACCCCCTAAACCGCCACTCCCGGGGCCCACCGCCACTATAATAAATATGTTAACCCCTAAACCGCCGGTCCCCGCCGCAACTATAATATATGTATTAACCCTTAAACCGCCTCTCCCGGTCCCCGCCGCAAATATAATATATGTATTAAGCCCTAAACCGCCACTCCCGGACCCCGCCGCAACTATAATATATGTATTAACCCCTAAACCGCCGCTCCCGGACCCCGCCGCCACCTACATTATACCTAGTAACCCCTATCCTGCCCCCCCTATACCGCCGCCACCTATAATAAATTTATTAACCCCTATCCTGCGGATCCCGGACCTCTCCGCAACTAAATAAATAGTTTAACCCCTAAACCGCCGCTCCCGGACCCCGCCGCAACCTATCTTAAACTTATTAACCCCTAATCAGCCCCCCCTACACCGTTGCCACCTATAATAAATTTATTAACCCCTATCCTGCCCCCCCACACCGCCGCCACTGTAATAAATTTATTAACCCCTATCCTGCCCCCCTACACCGCCGCAACTATAATAAAATTATTAACCCCTAAACGTAAGTCTAACACTAACCCTAACACCCCCCTAACTTCGATATTAATTAAATACATCTAAATAATATTACTCTTATTAACTAAATTAATCCTATTTAAAACTAAATACTTACCTTTAAAATAAACCCTAATATAGCTACAATATAAATAATAATTATATTGTAGCTATTTTAGGATTTATATTTATTTTACAGGTAACTTTGTATTTATTTTAGCTAGTTAGAATAGTTATTAAATAGTTATTAACTATTTAATAACTACCTAGCTAAAAGAAATACAAAATTACCTGTAAAATAAATCCTAAACTAAGTTACAATTAAACCTAACACTACACTATCATTAAATTAATTAAATAAATTACCTACAAATAACTACAATTAAATTCAACTAAATAAACTAACTAAAGAACAAAAAATTAAAAAAGCTAAGTTACAAAAAATAAAAAAAATAAGTTACAAACATTTAAAAAATATTACAACAATTTTAAGCTACTTACACCTAATCTAAGCCCCCTAATAAAATAACAAACCCCCCAAAATAAAAAATGCCCTACCCTATTCTACATTAAAAAGTTACCAGCTCAATTACCTTACCAACCCTTAAAAGGGCCTTTTGCGGGGCATGCCCCAAAGAATTCTGCTCTTTTGCCTGTAAAAAAAAAATGCAACCCCCCCAATATTAAAACCCACTACCCACATACCCCTAATCTAACCCAAACCCCCCTTAAATAAACCTAACACTACCCCCCTGAAGATCATCCTACCTTGAGCCGTCTTCAGCCAGCCGACCACCGATGGAACCGAAGATGAGATCCGGAGCGGCAGAAGTCATCATCCAAGGGGCGCTGAAGAAGTCTTCCATCCGATTGAAGTCAACATCCAAGCGGCGCTGAAGAGGTCTTCCATCCGGGCGATGTCTTCTTCCAAGTGGCATCTTCAATCTTCTTTCTTCCGGATCCATCTTCATCCCGCCGACGCGGAACATCCTTCTTCCCCGACGGACTAATGACGAATGAAGGTTCCTTTAAGGGACGTCATCCAAGATGGCGTCCCTTCAATTCCGATTGGCTGATAGGATTCTATCAGCCAATCGGAATTAAGGTAGGAAAAATCTGATTGGTTGATGCTATCAGCCCATCAGATTGAAGTTCAATCCGATTGGCTGATTGGATGAGCCAATAGAATTAAAACTTAAGATTGTTTAATGCACACAGAAGAATCTGCTTAAAAAGAACCATTAAACTTATACATTTTAAAAGCGGAAAGAATGATATAATGCAATGAAAAAGCACAGTCATAATAAATAATAAATGTACTATGCATTTAATTTCCATGTCATTTTAAATAGCGAGAATACAGTTCTAATTTAATACCAGAGTATCTGTGAAATGACAAAAAATGCATTTGATTTTCAGTTTTGTTAATTTAAACTATCAATTCAGAAATGACTGTTCATGAAAGGGCATCATTGTGAGATACAGAAAATCATTTTTACTTATGTTGTATAAGATAAATATTAATGTATTTTAGTTGCAGTGAAATATGCTCTTTTTTACTGTGAAGATTGGGAACTGTGCACAATTTATTGACATTTTCACATACATAATAGATATCCTTATTAGACGTTCACGCACAATTTTTTTCGGACAAATCGTTTATCACAGAAATATATATATATATATATATTTCATTCATGATTTTATCATGGGACCATTCGGTTGAAATGAATTTTGAAATTATTTGTTCGTTAGAAATTTGTTAACCCCTTATTTCCTATAACAAATGTTAGCAGTAGCAGACAAATATATATATATATATATATATATATATATATATATATATATATATATATATATATATATATATATATATATATATAAATACACACACAGGGGTTGAAAAAGTTGCCCAAGAGCTAGTGGTCCCATTAAATTTCGTAATAAACTTGTATTATGCATTAAACGCTTCTAATATACATTTGTATTAAGAATAAAACACTCTTTATATTGGCTCTCCTTATATTAATCTCGCATTCCTACGGTGGGTTGCGTGAGGGATGGAGTCAGTGTAACCACTCATTACATCAAATATTACCACATCAGATGACACTAGTCTCACCCACACACCACTGGAGTTGTGCTTCTACGTATTACAAATGTTATTGCATTCTACATGAACTTGTTCATCACTTCTCTACTCTTTGTATTACACATGTGCACAGTGGAAACATTTGTTTTGGTTCTTTCGGACTGATTCAGATTTTTTCGAATTTAATTTCAGATCAATTCGAATTCAGATACATTCAAATATATTAGTTTCGGATTAATTCAGATTTGAATAAATTCTGATGTATTCAGATGTATTCGATTCGTAATTTTGGAAGTTCGGTATGTGTTATGTTGATTCAGATGGTTCTAAGTTACACAAATGGAATTATTTCACTGTTCTATCTCACTAAATCTCACTAAATTTAATTTTTATACTGAATTGTGATTAGTCCATGGCCATATGAATGTAACCAATAAATCTGTACTAATTCGGATTTATTTGTTACAAATGCATTCAGATTACTTTTGTTTCATTGCTAGGGTAACTCTCATACCTACTGTAAAAAGAGAATATTCTTGTTCACATGGCAGCAAGCTGAGGCAGGATTAATTGTACACATACATACATTATATAGCCAGGGTTATACACACTCTCAGATATATGCACATACACACAAACACTCTCACACAAGCTCTCTCTCACACACACAAACTAACTTTCACTCACAAATAAGACTCAGAGGCATAACTAGAAACCACAGGGCCCAAGTGCAAAAATCTAAGAAGATTAAGAGGCGTAGCTAGACACCACAGGGCCCAGGTACAATAATCTAATTATATATCCAGCTCTATGGAATTTGGCAGCGCTATACAAATAAATACAAATAAATGATAATATATATATATATATATTGTAACAGGGTACAGGACCTTGTGTATATCAGTCAGAGGTTGCAAAGGGCAATCTAACCTGGTTATTAAGTGGTTAGTGTTTTTCTGTTAGCTAGTACACCTCTTCCTTCCTTCCTTCCTTCCGTTAATTCTGCCAAGGGCTATATCATAGCTCTGAGAAAGCAGGTAGGTGTCTCAGTATCAGGCTGCACTGGGATGGTGCATGTGGAGACCTGTAAAGGACCTGTCTGCATGGAAGTTAAAGGTCTGGTGAGAAAACTGTTTTTTTTTTAAAAGCTGTGAATGTTTCTTTGTTTTTCACTGGGGCCAGAGTAGCTGGAAAAAGACTGTTTTACTTTTATTAAAGAAAAGTTTCATAAAAAAATACAGTTGACTGACTATATTTGCAGTGGCCTTTCCACAAATGGTTGGGTTGGTGTTGCACCGGCTTAACTGACACAAGAGCCTTAAAGGTACGGAACCCCCCAAAAAAATAAAAAATTGAGGATATTTTAAAGGCTCTGCTACAGGCTACTTCGGTGCAGCAGGAGACTAACAGGCAAGCTTCAACTTCTGTAGCAGGCCAACAAGAAACTAACAGGCTCCTAGCTAGACAAATTGGAACTTAAGCGAAACACAGAAAGAGATCCTGGAACGCCTTAGTACCCAAAGGGTACCTGCGCAAGCTGGAGAGGTAAGCAGGATACAGGCAAGCAGCAGTCTGCAGAAAATGACTCCAGATGATGATGTGGAGACCTACCTGCTTGCGTTTGAATGAACAGCCACCCATGAAGCTTGGCCTCCAGAGCAGTAGGCCGGTATAATTGCTCCTTTCCTCCTTGGAGAAGCACAAAAAGCTTATTACGACCTGGAAGAGGAGGCTGCTGCGGATTAACCAAAATTAAAGGCTGATATTCTGGCCCAGTTGGGGGTGACAGCGGCAGGCTAAGCGCTTCTAAAAATGGTGATTTAATGAAGGAAATGCTCCCAGGTCACAGATGTTCAAACTAATTCATCTGGCCCAGAAATGGCTTAAATCAGAGAGTCAAAGTCCTGCACAAATTGTGGAGACCCTGGTGCTAGACAGAATTTTGAGAGAGCTTCCCCATGGTCTACGTGAATGGGTCAGTCAAGGAAACCCCACAACTTATGATACCATGGTAGCTCAAGTAGAACGATATCTGTTTGCAAAGGACTTTGAAAAGTCTTCCCCTAAGGAGTTTGCTTTGATTCCGAGGCCAAGACCCCGAAAGGGTGAGCCTGAAGCGGAGTCTGGATTGGGAGTGCATTTGCACAGAACAGACTCTAGGGACCGCACTACAGTGAAAAAGGATTGCTTTGGTGGAAATACTATAATCTGCTTTGAGTATGGTAGAAAAGGACATGTTAGGGTGAGGTGTCCTAACCTCACAGAACCAATGCAGTGTGGACTAGTGGAGGATCCTATAAAACTTTGTGGACTATTATGTTTAGCTGGACTGGTGGAAAGTTTAAATACCTATAGACTTAGAGTCCTTATAAATCAATCAAGAATTAGGGGCACTAATTGACTCTGGTAGTGCCTTGACTTTGGTGGCAGGTGGCTTAATCAAGTCTGCTAATGTACAAAAACATAAAACAATGAGGGGGCTTTGTATTCACGGTTGCACTGTACGATATCCAACTGTCAGTGTAGAGATTTTTGCGCAAGGAAGACTAGTAAAGATATCAGTAGTAGTAGTACCTCGATTACCCTATCCCCTAGTCATAGGGAAAAGCTTCCCTGACTTCAGCTCCCTGTTGCAGTCGCCGAATAACTTCTAAACAAGAGGACCCTGTGGGCTATCAAGAAGGTACTGGTATTGATGAGATTTTTCCATTCAGTCACCCTGACTTGTATGTTAATAACCCAAAAAGAAGTAAAACCAGACGGGAGTCCAGAGAGAGTAGGTTGAGATTTAATAAAGCTGTAAACGATGTATTGTTAAACAAAGTGGAAAAAAACGGTCCACTAAAGGTGTGGCCACACAATATAAGTGTCATGGTCCTATCTCACACATTCCACCTTAATATATACTTTGCCATATCAAGCCTATACCACCTTAACATTGTCTCCTCCTGCCTATAAAGCCTGCACTGTCTAATTACTCTTTGCTGGTTTATTGAAGTGATTAACTCACATCTCCAGCTTGTATCCTGGTGAAAGAAAGTACTCAGTTGCATTTAAACTACTTCACTTGCACACCTTGGCAAAAGCGCTGCTTGTTCTCTTCCTACCCGGCTTCCTCTGACGTCACTGCAAGCCGTTCACTCGTCACACGCTGCTCAGGCCTGGCAGCGTTCCAACTTCACAGCGTGCACAGACTTCCAGCTGCTCTGACACAGCCTTCCGGATCTCAAGCACTCACAGTGCCTTCAGCTTGCAACAAGTATAGCGACACATGAGGTTATCAGGTTCCGTATAAGCTTTTACTTGTAGTGTTCTAAGTCTGCTACTCTCACTACTTCCACATTTAAGCTTGCCATAATATTGAACATTCCTCTATGTGTTACACTGTATAAATCTGCCAGCAAGCTACTAGCATTACCATTACTAAATGGTTATATTAACTCCTCACCTGCAGTGTGCCATATTAAACATGCTATGAATACTAATCAGATTATTTTCCTTAACTAGTTACTGCTCCTGTCTTGAGAAACATATATCCTTTGTTCTGCCTATAAAGCATTCCCCTGTATTCATTACTCTCTGATATTGGAAGCTTATTGAGGCAATATAATTACAGATTAGGATTATATGCTTCCTTACTAGCAAGCATATTTCCCAGTTTGTTACATTAACATATTACCACAGTTCTACTTCTAAAGTACTAAAGATAAGTAAAGAATTGTCACATAAACAAGTGATTTCTTACATAATAAACCAGCCCTAAAATATAAAAAAAAAAAAAAAAAAAAAAAAAAATTTGTAACTATGGAGCCATCAGATGTGGCCCCCCAGCTACATAATTTAAACCAGTGCCTGGACAACTTAACTCAGGCATTTAGAGATATACAGGTGGAAAACCAAAGTCTCAAAGCCTGTCTTAGAGAAGTGTTGGCCAATTGGAATGCTGGAAATGACCACTAGGCTGAGCCCCAGGTTTCCTACCCTGAGAAATTTACTGGTGATAGATCCACTTTTCGCCAGTTCAGAAACACCTGCCTGTTGTTATTCAATTTGAAACCGAGAACTTATCCTACAGACATATCCAAAGTATTAACTGTTCTCTCATACCTGCGAGGGGAACCTCGGGCCTGGGCTGACTCATTTTATGAGTCCCAGGACCCAATTCTGAATTCTTTTGATGCCTTCTTAAAGGCTTTATCTAACCTTTATGATGATCCTTATCGTCAGATTACTGCTGAGACTAAACTCAGAGGACTCAAACAGTTAAAAGCTCCAGTAGAGGAGTATATTGCTCATTTCAAGATTTGGGCCAGAGATTCGCTCTGGAATGAGGTCTCTCTCAAGAATCAGTATTGAATGGGGTTGACAGGGGAAGTAAAGGACGAACTCTCCAGAACTGGCATACCAGATCGCCTAGAGGATTTCTATACTTTAACAACTACTATAGATCGCAGGCTCCGAGAGCGAAAGCAGGAAAAAGGAAGTTCTAGCCACCCTACACGCCGCTTGCTCCCGACTCCGCCTACTGCTACTGCTCCCCCTGACCAGCCTATGGACATTAGTTTTCTGAGAGGACCTCTCACTATGCAAGAAAAGACCAGATGCCGTAATCTCAATCTGTGTATGTATTGTGCTGGTACGGAGCATGTGGTTAAGGATTGTCCCCTGCTTCTGAAGCAAAAGCTAGGTAAGACAAAATCAAATAGTAACTATCTTCACACAAAGTCAGCTACATCAACTTATTTTACCTTACCTTTACAATTACAGTGGGATCAGCACAGGATCAGCAGTAACGCCATCGTTGATACAGGCGCTTGTACCAATTTCATTGATGTTCGTTTGGTTCATTCTAATAAAATTCCTTTTCAGTTAAAAAGCATTCCACTGCCTCTCAAAGTCATTGACGGGTCACATTTAGCTTCTGGTCCGGTGTCACATCAAACTGTCCCTCTGTTAGTCACAACTCCCTCTGGTGACACTGAAACAATTACTTTCGATATCATATCCTCTCCTATTGTACTGGGAATCTCTTGGCTTCGTTTACACCAACCCACTCTGCATTGGTCCACTCTTTCTCTCTCCTTCCCCTCCTCTTACTGTTCTAACACTTGCTTCCCTAAGAAACATATTTTGATCACATCCACTCCTGTCATACCAGTTGAATATTCTGATTTTTCAAACGTTTTCGATAAAAAAGAGGCAGAGGTATTGCCTCCCCATAGGGCCTACGATTGCCCCATAGATCTGCTGCCTGGTGCAACCATACCTCATGGTCATATTTATCCCCTCTCAAGACCTGAGTTACAACACCTTAAAACTTATATTACTGAGAATTTAAAAAAAGGGTTCATCCGTCCCTCCACCTCACCTGCAGCAGCAGCTATGTTTTTTGTAAAGAACAAGGATGGGTCTTTACGCCCGATAATAGATTATCACGAGCTGAACAAAATAACAATAAAAAACAGATACCCACTACCTCTCATCCCAGAACTGATTGAGAGGTTACGTGGCGCCACAGTGTTCACTAAACTAGATCTGAGGGGTGCCTATAACCTTGTCAGAATAAGACCCGGGGACGAGTGGCTGACCGCATTTAGGACTAGGTATGGTCTCTATGAGAATACGGTTATGCCATTCGGTCTGTGCAATGCCCCGGCGACATTCCAGAACTTCATTAACAATATTTTTAGAGATGTCCTTAACACATTTCTGGTTGTCTACTTAGACGACATTCTTATTTACTCACCCTCTTTGACAGAACATACACAACATGTCAGGCTTGTTTTGTCTAGACTACAAACACATAGACTCTATGTTAAATTAGAAAAATGTTTGTTTCACGTCACAGAGGTGTCTTTCTTGGGTTGTCACATCAGTAAGGGTCAGATAAAGATGGAGGATAACAAAATTTCAGCCATATCATAATGGCCTATACCCTCTTCTGTGAAAGAAGTTCAAAGGTTCTTGGGCTTCGCAAATTTTTATAGACGCTTTATTCAAAACTTTGCTGCCATCACAAAACCCCTGACAAATCTGACTAAGGGAAAGACTCCATTTCGTTGGACACCTGTGGCCCAAACCTCCTTTGACCAATTGAAGCATCTCTTTACCACCTCTCTGATACTCCATCTACCAAACACAAAGTGTCAATTCGTATTAGAGGTTGATGCATCAGAATATGCCATTGGCTCTGTGTTATCCCAGAGATCCACTCCTAAGGACTCATTACATCCTGTGTCTTATTTCTCTAGGCTCCTGACACCAGCTGAGCTGAATTATCCAGTTGGTGAAAAGGAGTTGTTGGCTATTAAGTCATCCTTTGACCAATGGAGGCATTTATTGGAGGGTACGGAGCAACCTATAGTGATATTTACTGATCATAAGAATCTACAGTATCTCCAGACAAACAGAACCCTCTCTGCATGACAGCTCCGCTGGAGCCTCTACTTCTCTCGTTTCTCCTTCCACATCGCCTACCATCCTGGCATACGGAATGGAAAGGCAGATGCTTTATCTAGAAGGGATAAAAAGCCTGAGTCTACTCAATTTCCATCCACCATCATTCCAAAATTTTCTTTTGTAGGTCTTCTATCAAATGATCTCACAGATCTAAAAACACATCAACAACAAGACATTACTAAGACCGCTTACACGCTTACCCCTGATAATGCTGGAATCCTCTACAAGGATTCAAGGCTATATGTTCCACCCTCGATGCGAGATCAGGCAGTGTCCATTGCCCATGATTCATTATTAGCAGGTCATATGGGAATACACAAGACACTTGACCTTCTACAGAGGTATTTTTGGTGGCCTTCTATGAGAACCACTGTTAAAGAATACATCAAACTTTGCGTTACCTGTCAAACCTGTAAGCCCTCACACCAACCACCTCTGGGTTTACTACAGAACCTCCCTATTCCCGAATTTCCGTGGACTTCTGTCTCCATGGACTTTATAGTTGATTTGCCTAAATCTGAAGGTTACACCGTCATTTTTGTTGTTGTGGATCTCATGTGAAAGATGGCATATTTCATTCCAACCGAAACTCTACCCACTGCACAAAAATCAGCTCAGTTATTTCTTAGAGAGATTATTCGTTTACATGGAATACCCACTACAGTACTCAGTGACAGAGGCTCACAATTCACCTCAAAAGTTTGGAGACATCTTTGTACCTCACTAGACATACATCAGTGTTTGACCACATTGTACCACCCACAGACCAATGGACAGTTGTCAAGATATGTGAGGAAGTATGTCAGGATGTGAAACACTGCAATGATATAAACTTTGAATGGGTGAACTAGTATCCTTATTCTTGCAGGACCACTCAGCCTCACACCATACCTCGAATTCCGTAAGACTTAACTTATTAGGATTCTGTTATGCTCATCGTACTGAGGGTCTCTTCTGTAGGGATACAGAGAGATACGGAGCCTTCACGCAACTTAGAAGTTATGTAAGCAGTGTACAGAGAATAGGCAAAGGTAGTTTGCAGTTGAAGTATATTGAAATCCTTTGGCATAAGGAATTTCATACACACATCTCATACAAAATAAAATATATACAATATTCATACACACCCGCAATCACACATGATATAGATATATATGTTGCAGGATGAATGTCACAATGCTCTGGTTTGTGATGTATATGAATAATTGGTAGACTTAGGTAGCATATGAATATAGTGCTTAATATGATACGGATCAAACAATGAGGAGAGGTCTATATCTCAATTAGGTGATACACAATTAAACAGTTTGGCAGTAGATGAATTGAGCTGGAGAGTGACACAGAAATCAATACTGAGAATATTCGCCCATAAGCGCTATAAGCATGTCTCTTGGGAGGAAGTCTGTATATCACCTGTAGGCAGTTTTTAGTATGTGTATATGGCAGTCCGTAGTACAAGTACACAGGCAAGTATAATACTGACAATAAATAAGTAACAGATACAGACCAGGATCCGGAGAAATACCAGGTAAGTTTAGCAGA
Organism: Bombina bombina; assembly: GCF_027579735.1. Taxonomy (NCBI): domain Eukaryota; kingdom Metazoa; phylum Chordata; class Amphibia; order Anura; family Bombinatoridae; genus Bombina; species Bombina bombina. The sequence continues at coordinate 113,754,311 of NC_069509.1, read as the reverse complement.
GTTAGTTATGGTGCTGCGACAGGAAAACACAGCTTGCGATGAGAGAGGAGCACACGCTGAATCTGCAGGACCGGATGCCGGGTCTGACGTCACACGCTGAATGGATCAGCAGGGGAACCGGCAAAAAGAAACAGCTTCAATCTTTCAAGGAGGGTAGAGAAGGTATTTCCCCAAATACCTTGATGAACGAACAGGGTCTTTTGACAGGAGAACTCACAACCTAGTGAGTAAGGGAAACAAGGATCCGAGCAGAGCTGCAGGGATAGGCTAGGTGTCTTCACAGGCTCTTGAGGTGAACAAGTGCAACAAATTACCAAGCATAGATTAGAGTGAGGAGGAGCCTTAAATAGGGGTAAAGTAATCAAGACTTAAAGGAACAGTACTAAGTCCTAACAAAACCCTGACAGGACACCCCCCTCAAGGAGCCGCTCAGAGGATCAAGGACCAGGACGGTCGGGGTTCCTTCGGTGAAACAATGACAGAAGACGAGGAGCAGACACATTGGCACAAGGCTCCCAGGAATCCTCTTCAGGACCAAACCCCTTCCAACTAACCAGGTACTGAAGTTGGTTGCGAAGGAAACGGGAGTCCAGGATGGATTCAATTTCATACTCCATATCCCCCCCCCCCCTGCGGAGGTGGCGATGAAAACTGCTGTTCACCCCTGACCATGCCATAGGGTTTCAAAAGGGAGACATGGAACGTTGGGTGTACCCTTAAAGAAGTGGGCAAGAGTAAAGTCACTGCATTAGCATTGATTACTTTCATAATTTCATAGGGCCCCAAATAAAGTGCAGCCATTTTAGAGAATAGATCTACCACCACTAAAATGGTATTGTAATTTTGGGATGGTGGTAGATCAACAATAAAATCCATTGCAATGTCAACCCACGGTCTCTCAGGTATAGGTAAAGATAGAAGGTATCCATATGGACGGATATGGTGATGTTTCCTAGTAGTACAGACTAGGCAGGTTTTAACAAACTGAGTAACAGTGTCAATCATCTTAGGCCACCAATAAGTCCTCATAAGCAGATGCAAAGTTCTGTGGACTCCAGGATGACCTGCCAGGGGTGAGTCGTGAGCAGTGGCAATCACCTCATCCCTGAGAGCTGGTGGAATATATAATCGGTTGGCATGATAAAACAGATCATCAGAATGTTTACTTACATCAAGTCGATTTAGAGTAGGATCCAGACTTTGTTGTTCTTTCAAAGTAGATTTGAAATTCTTTGTTAGACATATGAATCTGTCTTGAGGTATAATAGACTGTGGAACTTCCAAGTTAGGTGGTTTAGGGTCTTTTCTAGATAGGGAATCGGCCTTAAGATTTTTTGACCCTGGTCGGTAGGTAATCACGTAATCAAAACGTGAAAGAAACAGACTCCATCGTACCTGTCGTGAAGTCAAAGTTTTATTGGACTTCAGATACTCTAAGTTACGATGGTCTGTAAATATGGTGATAGGATGGGTTGTACCTTCGAGAAGGTGTCTCCAGAATTCCAGAGCTGATTTAATGGCAAGAAGCTCTTTATCTCCGATGCCATAATTGATTTCAGCGGAACTCATGACTCGGGAGTAGTATGACACCGGATGCATGGGTTCGCTTTGAGAGGGTCTCTGAGAGAGAACAGCCCCTATAGCATACTCTGAAGCGTCAACCTCAAGCGTATAATGACATCTGGGGTCTGGGAATTGTAGAATAGGGGCTGAAATGAACTTGCTTTTGAGAGTGGCAAAGGAATCCTCAGCTTTCTGATTCCATAGAAATTTAACATCTTTCCGTGTTAAAGTAGTTAAAGGTTTGACAATATGGGAGAAGTTCTTAATAAATCTCCTATAGAAATTCGCAAACCCAAGGAATCTTTGGATTTCTTTCTTGCTAGTTGGAGTAGGCCAGTTGGTGATGGCTTCAACTTTACAAGACTCCATAGAGATGCCATTAGGTGAAATGCAATAACCCAAGAAGGAAATAGTGTTAGTGTTAAAAATACATTTTTCTAACTTTGCATATAAACGATGAGCCCTTAGACGATCTAAAACTTGTTTAACATGTGACAAATGGTTCTCAAAAGTGTCAGAATAAACAAGAATGTCATCTAAATATATGACAATGCAAACATCTAATAGGTCGTGAAAAACATCGTTTATAAAACACTGAAATGTCGCTGGGGCATTGCATAACCCAAACGGCATAACCGTGTATTCGTAAAGTCCGTTCTGTGTACGAAAAGCTGTTAACCATTCATCCCCTGCCCTCATCCTGATCAAATTGTAAGCACCTCTGAGATCAAGTTTGGTATAGATGGTGGCACCCTGTAAACGTTCAATTAGTTCAGGAATGAGAGGCAGGGGGTATCTGTTCTTCTTTGTACATTTATTTAACTGTCTATAGTCAATAATGGGCCAAAGACTACCATCTTTGTTTTTTACAAAAAACATGGCTGCCCCTGCTGAAGAAGTAGAGGGTCTAATAAACCCTTTTTTCAAGTTCTCATCCAAGTACTCTTTTAAATGAGCCAACTCAGGTTGTGACAAAGGGTATATATGCCCAAATGGAATGGTACTACCAGGTATAAGATCTATAGGGCAGTCATAAGGTCTATGGGGCGGCAATGACTGTGCCTCAACCTTGTCAAATACATCCGCATACTCATCATAACACTTTGGTAGAGTCTGTTCAGTTATGTGACAAAGGGTATGTGAAGCAAAACAAAACTGCTTGCAAAACTGTGATGTAAAGGTAACAGAAGCATCCTTCCAAGATATAGAAGGGTTATGTTTAATTAGCCATTTTAAACCAAGTATCATGGGGTATACAGAAGTAGGGAGCACATCAAAAGAAATCAACTCTGTATGACCTGAACCTGATACAACAGTAATAGGGATAGTGTGGTGTGTAATAGGACTGGAACTAAAGAAAGAGCCATCAACCAAACGGATAGCCAGTGCAACACTCTTTTTTATTAGTGGGATATTATTATTTATGACAAAAGCAGTATCCACAAAATTCCCAGAAGCTCCAGAGTCAACTACGGCCTGCACGTTTATCTTCAAGTGATGCCACTGTAAGGAGAGAGGCAGTGATAAGTGTGATGTTACTTTATTAACCATATTGAGAGCATGTTCACTCAGTGGTGTCTTACCCTTTTTTTGTCGAAGGAGTGCAGGACAGTCCCTGACAGTGTGGTCTTTTTCTGCGCAGTAGAGACACAAATTGAGTAATTTACGTCTGGCTTTCTCTTCTGGTTTTAATGGACCTCGAATAACAGCTACATCCATGGGTTCATCTGTGGACCTAGATGGCAAAGTGGAAGGGTAGAAATGGTATGTAGAATGCTTCTTAGTACTAGAGTCGACAGTAGATTTTTCAGACTTTCTTTCTCTAAGTCTTCTATCAATTCCTATGCAGAGAGTCATTAGGGTCTCCAAATCTTCAGGAATGATACCTCTTGCTAACTCATCTTTTAATGCATCACAGAGGCCATGACGGAACTGATTCCTCAGTGCTGGGTTATTCCACAAGGTATCGGGTGCCCATCTTTTAAAATCCGTTATATATTCTTCAACAATTCTTTTCCCTTGGCGTAGGGATCTTAACTTTGTTTCTGCTGTACTCTGTTTATTGTGGTCTTCATACAAAAGGGACATAGCACTTAAAAAAGCATCCAGAGAATTTAAGATAGGATCATCATTCTCATAAAAGGCGTTAGCCCAAGATCTAGCCTCACCTCTCAAAAAAGAGATGACAGTTAGGACTCTAATTCTGTCTGTGGGGTAGAATTTAGGCCTTAAAGTAAACAATAAGGTGCATGAATTTCTGAAGTCTCTGTACATAGACCTATCCCCATAGAATTTGTCAGGAGGACTGACCACAGGCTCTGATGTACTTTCAGCAACAGGTGGTTTGCTAGCAAGATGTTCATTTATAAACTTTCTGATATTTTGATTCTCCAGTTGTATCTCTCTCAACCCCTGGATCATGTTATCCATGCTCTGGGCTAGGGATCCAACCCTGTTTGCTAACACACTTATATCCATATTGCTGAAAACCAGTACACTATCTTTTTACAGGCTTGGTAATATGTCAAGATATGTGAGGAAGTATGTCAGGATGTGAAACACTGCAATGATATAAACTTTGAATGGGTGAACTAGTATCCTTATTCTTGCAGGACCACTCAGCCTCACACCATACCTCGAATTCCGTAAGACTTAACTTATTAGAATTCTGTTATGCTCATCGTACTGAGGGTCTCTTCTGTAGGGATACAGAGAGATACGGAGCCTTCACGCAACTTAGAAGTTATGTAAGCAGTGTACAGAGAATAGGCAAAGGTAGTTTGCAGTTGAAGTATATTGAAATCCTTTGGCATAAGGAATTTCATACACACATCTCATACAAAATAAAATATATACAATATTCATACACACCTGCAATCACACATGATATAGATATATATGTTGCAGGATGAATGTCACAATGCTCTGGTTTGTGATGTATATGAATCATTGGTAGACTTAGGTAGCATATGAATATAGTGCTTAATATGATACGGATCAAACAATGAGGAGAGGTCTATATCTCAATTAGGTGATACACAATTAAACAGTTTGGCAGTAGATGAATTGAGCTGGAGAGTGACACTGAAATCGATACTGAGAATATTCGCCCATAAGCGCTATAAGCATGTCTCTTGGGAGGAAGTCTGTATATCACCTGTAGGCAGTTTTTAGTATGTGTATATGGCAGTCCGTAGTACAAGTACAAAGGCAAGTATAATACTGACAGTAAATAAGTAACAGATACAGACCAGGATCCGGAGAAATACCAGGTAAATTTAGCAGAGTTAGTTATGGTGCTGCGACAGGAAAACACAGCTTGCGATGAGAGAGGAGCACATGCTGAATCTGCAGGACCGGATGCCGGGTCTGACGTCACACGCTGAACGGATCAGCAGGGGAACCGGCAAAAAGAAACAGCTTCAATCTTTCAAGGAGGGTAGAGAAGGTATTTCCCCAAATACCTTGATGAACGAACAGGGTCTTTTGACAGGAGAACTCACAACCTAGTGAGTAAGGGAAACAAGGATCCGAGCAGAGCTGCAGGAATAGGCTAGGTGTCTTCACAGGCTCTTGAGGTGAACAAGTGCAACAAATTACCAAGCATAGATTAGAGTGAGGAGGAGCCTTAAATAGGGGTAAAGTAATCAAGACTTAAAGGAACAGTACTAAGTCCTAACAAAACCCTGACAACAGTGTGAGAGAACCAACCAGTGGCTGGAGCAATTTTTACGTTGCTACTATTCCAACAAACAAGAATCTTGGGCCACGTACCCCCCACATGCTGAGTTTGCATATAATAATACCACCAATACTTCTACGGGGTTTTCTCCCTTTTATATCAATTCAGGCTACCATCCCCGATTTCATCCATTGCCTATGACACACTCACCTTGTCCTCAGGTGAATGATCTGGTCAATTCCATAAAGCAGACTTACGTCACCATACAGGATAACATCAAGCAAGCACAGGCCACCCAAAAGAGGTTCTATGACCTACGCCATCGCCCTCATCCTACCTACGCTGTAGGACAAAAAGTCTGGTTATCGGCAAAGAATCTGAGGATTCCAACTCCTTGCAAGAAGTTTAACAAACTTTTTGTTGGTCCTTTTTCTATCATTGCTCTTCCAAACCCGGTTACGGTGACTCTACAGCTTCCTCCCACTTACCGCATTCACCCGACATTTCATGTGTCCCTCATCAAACCTTGCTGCTCTTCTACCCCTCTATCAGCCACTTCCCTGGGTTCTCCTACCCCGGATCTTGAGTACGAGGTCCAGGCCATTCTGGACTCTAGACGTTGGCATGGTGAACTGCAGTATCTGGTTCATTGGTCCGGGTACGTCTCTTCGGAGGACTCTTGGGAACCCGCTTCAAATCTCTCTGCAGATAGGTTGGTCTCTTTGTTTCATCGGAGGCATCCGGATCGTCCTTCTCCCTGAAACCTCTTTGATGTTTCCTTGGGGGGGGGGGAGTATGTCATGGTCCTATCGCACACATTCCACCTTAATATATACTTTGCCATATCAAGCCTATACCACCTTAACATTGTCTCCTCCTGCATATAAAGCCTGCACTGTCTAATTACTCTTTGCTGGTTTATTGAAGTGATTAACTCACATCTCCAGCTTGTATCCTGGTGAAAGAAAGTACTCAGCTGCATTTAAACTACTTCACTTGCACACCTTGGCAAAAGCTCTGCTTGTTGTCTTCCTACTCGGCTTCCTCTGACGTCACTGCAAGCCGTTCACTCGTCACACGCTGCTCAGGCCTGGCAGCGCTCCAACTTCACAGCGTGCACAGACTTCCAGCTGCTCTGACACAGCCTTCCGGATCTCAAGCACTCACAGTGCCTTCAGCTTGCAACAAGTATAGCGACACATGAGGTTATCAGGTTCCGTATAAGCTTTTACTTGTAGTGTTCTAAGTCTGCTACTCTCACTACTTCCACATTTAAGCTTGCCATAATATTGAACATTCCTCTATGTGTTACAATGTATAAATCTGCCAGCAAGCTACTAGCATTACCATTACTAAATGGTTATATTAACTCCTCACCTGCAGTGTGCCATATTAAACATGCTATGAGTACTAATCAGGGTATTTTCCTTAACTAGTTACTGCTCCTGTCTTGAGAAATATATATCCTTTGTTCTGCCTATAAAGCATTCCTGTATTCATTACTCTCTGATATTGGAAGCTTATTGAGGCAATATAATTACAAATTAGGATTATATGCTTCCTTACTAGCAAGCATATTTCCCAGTTTGTTACATTAACATATTACCACAGTTCTACTTCTAAAGTACTAAAGATAAGTAAAGAATTGTCACATAAACAAGTGATTTCTTACAATAACAAAGAGGATGTAGAGGTTGTACAAAGAGAACCTGACAAAGACCATGATAGTGAGGCTGGTATAAGTGATCCAACAATATTGTATACTTCAGGTGGTAGTTTTGGGTGAGACCAGGCAAATGATCTATTGTTACAAAATGCTAGGAGCAGACTGGTGGAGGTAAACGGTGTACCCGTAGAGGGCCACACAAAAGATACATATCCCTATTTTATCCTAAAAAATTATCTCCTTTACAGGGTAACCTCAGATTATGGCCAAGAGATTGAACAACTAGTCATGCCTTCCTCCTATACCAGGAAAGTGCTTGATGTTTCCCACTCTCAACTCTTAGTGTGGCAACTTGAAGGTGGAAAAAATTCTAGAAAGGGTTTTCAGGAGATTCTTTTGGCCAGGCGTATATGAGGAAAATAAACGGTTTTGTGCCACTTGTCCAGAGTGAAATTGTTATCACCAAAGCTCAAGTTAACGGCCCCACTCATATCTCTCCCCATAATATATGTGCCGTTTGAGAGGATTGGCATGGACCTAGTGGGCCCATTGGAAAAATTTGCTTGAGGTCACCAGTACATTTTAGTGATACTCGATTATGCAACCTGGTACCCAGAGGCTATTCCTCTATGTAAGGCAAATGCCAAAACTATAGCAAAGTTTTTTCCCAGGTTGGCATACCATAGCAAGTACTTACAGACCAGGGTATGCCATTTGTCTCACGTATAATGGAGGAGTAATGCCAGATGTTTAACATACATCCCCTAAGAACTTCAGTGTACCATCCTCAAACCGATGGACTAGTAGAAAGTTTTAACCATACTCTAAAAGGGATGTTAAGAAAAGTGGTTAGAAAAGTGGAAGAGATTGGTCTTACTGCTTCCCTACTTTTTATTTGCTGTCCGAGAGATTCCCCAAAGCTCCACAGGTATTTCCCGATTTGAGTTACCATACGGGAGGCACCCCTGTGATATTCTGGATATACTTAAAGAAACTTGGGAGGAACAAGGTGTCCCAGGAACTAATATGGTGTAACATGTGGAACAAATCTGAGAGGGTTTGTCTCAAATTGATCCTCTTGTTCGCCAGCACCTAGAACAGGCTCAGGATACCCCAAAACTCTACTATGACCAGAGTGCTAAAGTGAGACCGCTCAACAGGGGCAACCAGGTAATGGTTCTACTTCCAACAGTAAGTTTCTGGCATGTTGGCAGGGGCCATATGAAATTTTAGATCAGATAAACCCAGTGAACTATAGAGTTAGTCAGCCAAACCGCTGTAAGAAAGAGGTAGTACTTCATGTAAACCTTCTTAAGCCATGGAAGGATAGAGAGGTCTGCAAAGTAGCGGTGGGGGACACACAGGCAGGTTCTCAAACCCCAGAGCAATCAGTATCAGTTTCTGTAGAACTGACCCCTCAGCTAGCAGAAGAATCTAGAAGCTTAGTTGAGAGGAATAGGGATGTTTTTCCCCAATACCTGGTAGAACCCAAGAGATTACACATGACATTATCACAGAACCAGGAGTGACCCTTAGGGTTAAACCATACCGAATTCCTGAAGCAAAAAGATAAGCTGTAAGGGCTGAAGAAAATGCTCAAGCTAGGGGTAATTCGTCAAGCCCAATCGTACTAGTGCGTAAACCTGATGGGTCTATCAGGTTCTGTAACGACTTTAGGAAATTAAATGAGATCTCTAAGTTTGATGCATATCCCATGCCCCGGGTCGATGAATTAGTAGAGAGACTAGCAAAGGCCAGATTTCTCTCTGTTTTGGACCTGACAAAGGGTTACTGGCAGATACCGTTAACAGAGCGGGTCAGAGAGAAAACTGCATTTGCTATGTCCAGTGGGATATTTCAATATAAAATAGTGCCTTTTGGACTCCATGGAGCCCCAGCAACCATTCAAAGGTTGATGGATGTTATGGTATAACCCAGGTATCGTGGGTTAATACCAGATGAAAGATGCCCTTAATACGGGAATAGCAACACACAAACCCAGTTAATTCCCCAAATGGGGAAAATACACTAAATCCTTCTCTCCGGGAACAGGCAAAAGAATAACCCAAAGTAGCAATTCCCCCCAAACACGAGACCAAGCTCCGTCTTGAGGGTAAAACAGGAATCTCATTTATTGAGGGCTGCATGCCCGGTATTTAAGCAGGTCTCCCACCTGGTGGACACTCCCCTAGGGGACCAGATGGGAGGCTGGGACAAGTATAGTACATTAGCCATACCCCTCCTCTCTATCCTGGAGATAATTGGGAAGAAATCCAATTATCTCCATGGATAGAGGACAAACACCATTTTACAGGATACAATAAAAATACATTACATAAACAAATAAACAATCAAACACAAGAAAACAATGGATTCCTTCCTGGCACCTAGCAGTCTGAACTCTGGAGGTGATTAAACAAGGTGAAAGCGTATCACCTAAACCTAATTACAGTAAACAATAGCTGATGCCAGGAAACCTGTATAAGAAAATACAGTTTCTCAAAAACTGAACAAGGAGAGAGTTAACCCCTTTAGTACTGTTGGATCCACACCCTGTACCTATAATGGGCACAGGGTGACTTAAACATAATGCCAGAATCCATAATCCGTAGGGAGGTTGGCAGTTTCAGAGGTGTTTGGGAGATTAAAAAATAATAAACGAACAGGGAAATACGAACAGGAAATCATACGAATCCACATGAATTAACCAGGAGAGCCACATAGTTCCAGGACAGAGGGGTCTGTCACAATGGACAAGTTGCTTAGACCTCATGCCATGTATGCTGCTGCATATCTGAATGATGTGATCATTCATAGCACAGACTGGGATTCCCATCTAAAAAAAGTGCAGGTAGAGTTGGACACATTTAGAAAGGCGGGGCTGACAGCCAACCATTCTAAATGTACTATCGGTCTGGCTGAGGCTAAATATATGGGATATGTGGTTGGTAAAGCCCCAACTTAACAAGAAAGAAGCTATACAGCACTGGCCAAGGCCACTAAGAAAGAAGCAAGTCAGAGCCTTTCTGGGTATTGTAGGCTACTACCGGAGGTTAATTCCCCATTTTGCCACAAGGGCAGCTCCCCTCCCTGACCTTACGAAAGCAAGAAGCCCAGATACTGTAAGGTGGGACAGCAAGGCTGAAGAATCTTTTGCTATGATACAATGCTAGGAGTGCTTAGCGATTAAGTGGGCTTTGGAAACGCTCCGTTATCTATTGGGCAGGTGATTTACAATTGTCACTGATCATGTCCCATTAAAGTGGATACATACCAACAGGGACAAGAACTCAAAAATCACCAGGTGGTTCTTGCCCTTACAACCTTTTATTTTTGTGGTGAGACACAGGGCAGGTCTTCTTCATGGAAATGCTGATGCCCTTTCAAGGGCACATGCCCTGACGGTGGTAGCCACTTCACACACCTGTGTTAAGCTGTGGAGGGGGATATGTGGCAGGGTACAAGACCATGTGGGGGGGATATGTGATAGGGTACAGGACCATCAGTCAGAGGTTACAAAGGGAAATCTATCCTGGTTGTTAAGTAGTTATTTTTTTTTCTGTTAGCTAGTATACCTGTTACTTTTTAATTAGGCCCACAGCTATATCATGGCTCTGAGAAAGCAGGTAGAGGTCTCAGTATCAGGCTGAACTCGGATGATGCATGTAGACATGTTGTGAATGTTTGTTTTTCACTGGGGCCAGAGTAGCTGGACCAGTAATAGTAGTTAGGGAAACTACTGTTAGTCTGTCTCCTAACAAGAGTGGGCCTTTTTGTTTTGTATTTTCTGTTGCTGCTTAAAAGCATTTTTTATTTAAAGGGAAAGTATACCCTGACTTTAGAAAAAGACTGTTTTACTTTTATTAAAGAAAAGTTTCATACAAAATACATTTGCCTGACCGTATTTGCAGTGTCCTTTCCAATATATATATATATATATATATATATATATATATATATATATATATATATATATATATATATATATATATATATATATATAGTGTAAATGAGGTAAGAAATTTAAAAAACAAAATGGATTCTTACATACTTATTAGCTGACAGGACACTACTGACATTGTACATTGCTGGATCGCTATGGAACAGGGTAAAAATGTGTCCGAATGTCTGGTCTGTGATAAAGATTTGTGGGTGCACTAAACTAAGTGCTGTAAGAGCTGCTGAAATCCAAGGCACAGTCTTAGTAAGGTGGATAGCGCTGGGTGCTCTATGGTTGTCCCCATGTCAGAATAAGTTCCTGTTAGGTTCTCTAAGATTAGCGCACGGACCTGCAGCTTTCTTCTCAACAATGCTTACCATCTTTCATGCAATAAAAGTAGTGTTTATTTGTGACCCTGATGTCGGAAGTGACCATGCAGGTGTTTCAGATGACATGACCTATCAGGGAGGTGTTAAAAGACTTTTGTTGAGGTTAGCCTGGTGCTTAGTTATTCACTGTGGAAATCCTAGTGTTCTTGTTTCTGTCTTGCACCTTTGATCCTGACCCTGGCGTGTTTCGTAGTTTATATTCTCTGCCTCACCCTAGTCTGTAAGCTGAAGAAGTAATATGATCCACATCATCCAGTAATTATAAGTAACCAAATTTTATTGTAAATCCTTAAAACGATACAGGAAGCTCAGGAACAAACAGAGTGAGCGCAGCACTTGGCTTATGCGTTTCAGCTAACAAGCTGTAGTCATAGCCTCAGGCTATGACTACGGCTTGTTAGCCAAAATGCGTGAGCTTCCTGTATCGTTTTAAAGATTTACAATAAAATTTGCTTACTTTTAATTACTGGATGGTCTGGATCTTATTTCTTCTTCAGCTTACTTTTTTTCAGTAAATCCACACCGTTTCACACTCTGCCGCTGTGGGATTACACTCCTCCTCCCTGCACGAGTGACGTCATTGGAAGCACCCGACAATCCAGAGTACCGCACATCACTGGAGATGCTGAGAAGGGTGAGAGGAACTAGCAAGCAAGTGCTGACCATATGGACATAGGGTCCCACTACACCATAGCGTTCACTTAATCCTGGAGGATTGCAGAGTCTGTTGTGGAGGGTAAGAAAGCACTACGTGTGCTATCCCGTTTATTGAGCTGCCAGCAAGGACTGTCTTTGGGAGTCAGTATACTTATATGTGTATCCAGCAGAGAGCCACCGTTGTGATTATTACATTATATTACCCACTCTATAAACCTTCTTTGTCACCCTTGTCTGTTCCTTGAATTATACTGACTAGCTGGCTGACCTTAGGACCTGTATTTTTATTACTCCTTTCCTTGCCCCTTTTGCTGGGATGATCAGTTTCTATTTGCTTAACCGTTACTTAACCCTGACCTGTCTCCTGACTACTATCTGTTAATCACCTAACCCTTGGTGTTTGCTGCTATCTTCTGAGAGCTGATTAAAGTCTGCTCTAGTGTTGGACCTGCAACACATCTCCTGCTGAGCTGGTTTCTGCAAGCAAACAAGGTAATTACTTTTAATCACACAACTTTGTTTACCTTATAACCACTCATGTGCACATGCATACACATGTGCACACATAAACAAATACATGTGAACAATGACTAAAGCTTTATAAGCTAATTTGCAAGAATATTCAACATTTGATAAAAGATTTATTTCTGGGCTGGAAATTGCTATAAAAATATGTTTAATAGCCTATCTATCTGGATTAGTGAATTGATTTGTTCATCACATGATTTCCCCATTCACAGACTTAATTGGATTATTTTCAACTGTGCATTTAAAGTTCAAACAAATGTCAGTGAGATAAATGGACAGTTTATTCTCCGGTTTGGTCATCCAGAATTTTAAAATGAATCATTTGCAGAGGACATATTCTCACCCACATAATAGTAGGTTTTAGTTTTATAAATGTTAAGGACGTTTCACAGGTCATGCTTAGCAAAACAGATTGGGCTTTTTCTTTGAGAATTAAAAGGCCATGATACCCAAATGTTGAAACACTTGAAAGTGATGCAACATAGCTGTAAAAAGCTATCACCTGAACATCTCTATGTAAAAAATGGAAGATATTTTACCTCAAAATGTCCTAAGTATTCACACCCCACTGTAAAGGACTTTAAGCAGCAAATCAGTATGTCTGTCCCGGGACAGGCAAGTGAGCAAGCCTCATGCACATTCATGTTATTTCCCTATTCAGTTTAAGGAAGTTTACTATGAAATCTCATGAGAGCTAAGTGAAATATCATGAGATCACAGTTAAAGAGTTCATGACCTCAGCACTGTTTATGCTGATTGGCTGCTGTTTATTTCTTTTTCTTTTTTTTTGTTTACCTGCAGCTGGACAGTAACTGAAGTATAACTTTTTTCCACAGGATTTACTCTGGTGAGCTGAGGAAATTGTGAGGTAAAATGTCTTCCTTTTTTACATAGATGCTCAGGTGATATTTTCCTGTCAGCTTTTTACAGTCATACTGCATAATTTTCATGTGATTTAGCATATGAGTATTATGTCCCTTTAAGATTGGAAGCTCAGATGTCTACCATTTGTTAAAAGAAGCTTTATGCCCATGGTCATTTTAACAGTTTCCTCCCAATCTCTCTTTCCTCTATCTCTCACTTTTGTTACTCTCCTCTCCCTCCTCTATCTCTTCTCTCTCCCCTCACGCTCTTCTCCCTCTCCTCTCTATCCTCTGTGTTTTATGGAAAAATACAAATCATACAATTCACTTAGAGTACAGCGGTAGCTTTTCATGTTTAATGGGACTTGTCAGTCAAAATTAAATTTTCATGATTTAGTATAAAATGAAATTTAAAAAGTTTTAATTTACTTTTGTAATCAAATTAACATCTTTATCTTGATACTCCTTGTTATGAGAGCATAAGGAGATATGCTTAAGAGTGTGCAGGAATTCCTGAGCACTATATGGCAGCAATGCTTGCAACAATGTTTGTAACAATCTTATAAAATTGTGACTGCATATCCATGCTAAAAGAGGCATTTAATGGATATTAAATTCTAAATGTAATGCCCCATGAAGGCCTAGATTACAAATGGAGCAGAAAAATACTAGTACTAGTGGGCATTAACCCCTTGAGTGCTAACAACGGCTCTGAGCTGTCGCAAATTGTCTCAGTTAGGTGCTAACGACGGCTCAGAGTCGTCGCTAGCACTCTCCCACTTTGAGAGAGATCTTGGGGCTCCCACCCGTTCTTAACTTGGCGATCTCGCCTGCATAGTGACAGGCATCGCCGGGGCTTTATGTTTCGCATGGTGATGTCACGCGCAATGACGTGATGATGTCACCGCGCAACTTTATTGACAACTGACAAGTGTCAGTTACTGGGAGATGGGGGCATGCTGCTTATAAGTCTGTATCTCAGACACCTAAGCAGCTACAGAACCTCAAGACCCACCATTGGAAAGGTAATCGCCTAAACTTTCCAATGGTATACAGTATGCGGCATCTGAAAAAAAAGTTATTAAACTAAATGTTGAAATAAAGTAAAAAAAAAAAAAAAAAAGAGGATATGGGGGTCTTTAGGCGCTCATAAATAAAAATCAAAACTGCCTAGAGACCCCCAAAATATATTTTCTAAAAATTAATATATCTTTTAACCCCTTAATGACCGAGGACGTACGCCACACGTCCTCAGAAAAAGGCAGTTAACGCCTGAGGACGTGTGGCGTACGTCCTCGGTTTGGAAAGCAGCTGGAAGCGATCCTACAAAGGGATCCTACAAAGTAGCATATGTAAATATGATAAAGATGTATTTAAAAAAAAAAAAAAAAACTTTTATTTTAGTACTGGCAGACTTTCTGCCAGTACTTAAGATGGCGGGGACAATTGTGGGTTGGGGGAGGGAAGGGAGCTGTTTGGGAGATATCAGGGGGTCTGATGTGTCAGGTGGGAGGCTGATCTCTACACTAAAGCTAAAATTAACCCTGCAAGCTCCCTACAAACTACCTAATTAACCCCTTGACTGCTAGCCATAATACATGTGTGATGCGCAGCAGCACTTTGCGGCCTTCTAATTACCAAAAAGCAACCCCAAAGTCATATATGTCTGCTATTTCTGAACAAAGGGGATCCCAGAGAAGCATTTACAACTATTTGTGCCATAATTGCACATGCTGTTTGTAAATAATTTCAGTGAGAAACCTAAAATTGTGAAAAATTTAGCGTTTTTTTTTATTTGATTGCATTTGGCGGTGAAATGGTGGCATGAAATATACCAAAATGGGCCTAGATCAATACTTGGGGTTGTCTACTACACTACACTGAAGCTAAAATTAACCCTAGAAGCTCCCTACATGCTCCCTAATTAACCCCTTCACTGCTGGGCATAATACACGTGTGGTGCGCAGTCGCATTTAGCAGCCTTCTAATTAGTAAAAAGCAAAACCAAAGCCATATATGTCTGCTATTTATGAACAAAGGGGATCCCAGAGAAGCATTTACAACCATGTATGCTATAATTGCATAAGTTTTTTGTAAATAATTTCAGTGAGAAACCTAAAGTTTGTGAAAAAAATTGTGAAAAAGTGAACATTTTTTTTTATTTGATCGCATTTGGCGGTGAAATGGTGGCATGAAATATATCAAAATGGGCCTAGATCAATACTTTGGGATGTCTTCTAAAAAAAAATATATACATGTCAAGGGATATTCAGGGATTCCTGAAAGATATCAGTGTTCCAATGTAACTAGCGCTAATTTTGAAAAAAAGTGGTTTGGAAATAGCAAAGTGCTACTTGTATTTATGGCCCTATAACTTGCAAAAAAAGCAAAGAACATGTAAACATTGGGTATTTCTAAACTCAGGACAAAATTTAGAAACTATTTAGCATGGTTTTTGTTTGGTGGTTGTAGATGTATAACAGATTTTGGGGGTCAAAGTTAGAAAAAGTGTGTTTTTTTCTATTTTTTCCTCATATTTTATAAATTTTTTTATAGTAAATTATAAGATATGAGGAAAATAATGGTATATTTTGAAAGTCCATTTAATGGCGAGAAAAACGGTATATAATATGTGTGGGTACATTAAATGAGCAAGGGGAAAATTACAGCTAAACACAAACACCGCAGAAATGTAAAAATAGCCTTGGTCCCAAACGGACAGAAAATGGAAAAGTGCTGTGGTCATTAAGGGGTTAAAATAAAATATTGGTTTATATATTCTAACTAAATGATCACTGTAGTAATCAGTGTAAATGCAGTGATCACTATCGCTATAAAATGTCACATTCCCTTTTCCAATATGGATCCTGATATATTTGTAATCTCCTGATCACCTAGATCAGGGGTGTCCAAACTTTGCTCTCCAGAGGTTTTGGAACTACATTTCCCATGATGCTCAGCTAGATAAAATGCTGGCTGAGCATCATCGGAAATGTAGTTCCAAAACCTCTGGAGAGCAAAGTTTGGACACCCCTGACCTAGATCATGTGGTTACAAATTACTAATGGTAGAGGGATGCTTTTTATGAAAAACTAATAATATTTTTATTATCAGTCTTTTGGCCTGTGTGTTAGGTGAGTAAGCATCCTCTTTGCTTAGCTCTCCCCATAGTCTAAAATCCTTTCATTTTTGCTGCAAAAAGCTTATTTTTTGCAGTAAAATGTATATCTTTTATTTCTAGCAGCATAATTTCTTTGAAA
The DNA here is from genome assembly GCF_027579735.1 of Bombina bombina. Taxonomy (NCBI): domain Eukaryota; kingdom Metazoa; phylum Chordata; class Amphibia; order Anura; family Bombinatoridae; genus Bombina; species Bombina bombina. The sequence continues at coordinate 113,737,763 of NC_069509.1, read as the reverse complement.
ATATTTTTATTTTTGTAAAGAGAATTATGGCTAAGCGTCTGATCGATGCTGAGGAAGCAGATGAGATTCTTATGAACTTAGACTCTGATTCCTTCTCTGATGACACATCTGCTGCAGAAGATTCAGCAATTTTTTTCCCTGGGCTGTCATCATATAGTGACAGTTCAAGTAAGACAGATGAACCAACTGAGCCAAGGCATGGCTGCAGACAGTTCAGAGATGTCAGTTCCTGTGGCAGAGGGATGGCAACAACATCTGCAGTGGCCCCACAGCATACTGTGGAAATCATGGGCAGGCCTGTTCCAAGCTACAACTGGACCTCCCCTAATATGGTTCAGCCAGTGTTTCCTCCATTTACTGGCAATTCTGGCCTCTTGGTGGGTACTGCAAATTTTGAGCCCATCAACTACTTTCAGTTGTTTGTGGATGATGAGTTCTTAGAAGTTATTGTTCAGCAGACAAATCTGTATGCTGAGCATTTTTTTCTTCTTCAAAATACTGGTGCAGAATTGAGCCGCCATGCCAGAGCACATCGATGGACTGCGACCAATTTGCAAGAGATGAGGAAATTCTGGGGCCTCACTCTGCTAATTGGGATTGTGCAAAAGACAAGCATAGCCTCATATTGGTCAAAGCATCCTACTCAGATAACCCCTATCTTCCCTGCTACTATGAGCAGGGACAGATATATGTTACTGCTCAAGTTTTTGCATTATAATAATAATGCAAATGCTCTGCCACGGGACAACCCAGAACATGACCGATTGTTTAAAATAAGTCCTGTTCTTGACCATTTATTGGCAAGATTTCAAGAGTGCTATACTCCAGGCCAGAACATATCGGTTGATGAATCCTTAATCTTATATAAGGGAAGTATTTGTTTTTAAACAATACATTCCTTCTAAGAGAGCTCGCTATGGGATCAAGCTGTATAAGCTGTGCGAGAGCTCTAGTGGATTCGCCTATTGTTTTAGGGTATACACTGGCAAGGATTCTGTTCCTCCTCCCATGCTGCCAGTGAAAAAATAATGTGGGACTTACTCCATTCAATATTTAATAAAGGTTATCATGTATATGTGGATAACTTTAACACTGGTGTGCCATTATTTAAATTGCTATATAGTAAGGGCACTGTTGCAAGTTGCACAATCTGTGCCAATCGCGAAGGCTTTCCGACTCACATGTTCAGAAAGCAAAAGAGAGGAGAGACCTCAGCTTGGACTCCGATGAGCTGCTAGCTGTCAAATTCACAGACAAGAAGGATGTGCATCGTCTCACAACTATACATGATGAGAGCACATCACCTGTCTATGTCAGGGGGCAGAACACGCCAACTATGAAACCCATATGTGTCCTGGATTACAATCAGCATATGGGAGGGGTAGATAAGACTGGCCAGATGCTTGAACCATACTCTGATTCTCACAAAGCATATACATGGTACAAGAAGCTGGCAGTCCAGTTGATACAATTGTCAATGCTAAATGCATTTGTCCTGTATCAGGCTACCCACGGCATAAAGCTACGTTTCCTGAAATTTCAGTAATCTATTATTAAAAGTCTTCTCTCCTCAGGGGATATTCCAGTAACTGGGCCAAGTGAGGAGAATGCAAGGTTGCGTATATACCAGCTACTGAGAAAAAATCTTTCCCTAGTAGTAGAGTGTGTAGTAAGCATGAACATCGTAAAGACAACCGTTACTACTGTCCAGACTGCCCCTCTAAACCAGAGCTATGCATGCCAGAATGCTTCCGTATTTATTATACTATGGAAACATACTAGCTACATACCCTCACAACCCCAGGAGGCTCTGAAATGCAGATACATGGCCCTGGTTGAGGCTTTCACCTGACTAGATTGGTGCCCTGGTTGAGGCTTATGCCTGACCAGCCTAGTGCCCTGGTTGAGGCTTACGCCTGACCAGCCCAGTGCCCTGGTTGAGGCTTACGCCTGACCAGCCCAGTGCCCTGGTTGAGGCTTACGCCTGACCAGCCCAGTGCCCTGGTTGAGGCTTACGCCTGACCAGCCCAGTGCCATGGTTGAGGCTTCTGCCTGACCAGCCCAGTGATTGAGTTGCCCCTAGCAAAAGGTACGTATGAAGGGATATATGAAAGGTGTGTGACTGGCCAGTGTTAGGGATTGTGTTTCTGTGAGTGAATACAGATACAAAAGGTGTGTATGGTCAGTAGTAGGGATGAAAGTCTTGATGTATGTAGGGGTGGGTGCTTCTGTGAGTGAATCAGACATGAAAGGTGTGTGAATGGTCAGTAGCAAGGGTTGAAGCCTTGATATGGTGTTACTGCTCACATGGGTATCCATGTGCTAATTCAACCAGTGTGAGTGCCTATAATGCTTGTGTGGGTAATGCAAAAGAGTGTTATATTTTTAAACATAAAATAAAATCATTTAGAATTAGGTTAGTCAATTAATGAGGTAGATAAAACTGTTTAATTGCAGATATAACCCATATACGTTTAAAGTGTTTCAAGGTAGCCATGTCTGCAGTTTAACAGCTGTAGCCACCTGGGAATTAGAGATACAGTATACAAAAATTATAAGCAAAACACCATATTCCATGAATATTTGTGCACTCCACTTTTCTGCTATAAGTACATATAGCCCCTCATTTGATGCGTCAGGGGGTGTACTTTCTACAAATGTATAATGTATGTACCCTAATTTAACTTATTTAAAATTGTCTTTAAACATTTAGGGGTGATGTCTGCAGTTTAACAGCTGTAGCCACCTGGGAATTTAAGATACAGTATACAAGTTTTGGAAAGTACACCCCTTGGCGCATGAAATGAGGGACTGCATGTATTGCTAGCACAAATTTGGAGTGTGTAAGATATAAATGAACATATCGCTTTGTTTAATTTTTTTTAATTTTGTTTACAAGTGTGATATTCGCTTATTTGTTGCACACTTCAGATATGTGATACAAATAAGACCTCATGTGATGCAGTTGGGGGTGTAGTTTATAAAAATATATAGTCTTGTTGTCATATCTTAACTTCCCAGGCAGCTAGAGCTGTTTAATTGCTGGCAACAATACATTAAATTTAAAGATGCTTTTTGTTAAGGTCTATCAAATTAACACGTCGGCAATAAAACAGTAGAAAAACGCAGTGAAATGTTCTCAATTTCTGCTTATTTTAGACAGGTTACCTACTGCAAATATTTAGTAACACAGGTTTTGATGATAGTTTAGAAAAATAAAATTAGAAACTAATTTTTATTGATTGTGGAGTACAAAAATACACTTTTTTCATATTTTATGCTTTATTTTTAAAACCTGTTGAGACATACACACATAATAATGGTATATTTGGAATTCGCTAGGTCTGCTGAAAAAAACTATTTATAGTTTGTATAGTTTATTCACACAAACTTTACTTCTACAAGTGTTTAAACGTGAACTGCAACAAAAAGCTCAAAACTAGCTTAGCACCCAGGTGGGAAATGGCTTAACAGCCTAAGTGTTAAAGGGACACTGAACCAAATGTTTTTTCTTTCTTGATAGAGCATGCAGTTTTAAGCAACTTTCGAATTTACTCCTATTATCAAATTTACTTCATTCTGTTGGTATCTTTAATTGAAAAGCAAAAATGTAAGTTTAGATGCCGGCCCATTTTTGGTGAACAACCTGGGTTGTTCTTGCTGATTGGAGGATAAATTCATCCACCAATAAACAAGTGGTGTCCAGGATCTGAACCACAAATTGGCTGGCTCCTTAGCTTAGATGCCTTCTTTTTCAAATAAAGATAGCAAGAGAATGAAGAAAAAATGATAACTGGAGTAAATTAGAAAGTTGCTTAAAATCGCATGCTCTATCTGAATCACAAACAAAAAAAAAATTGGTTCAGTGTCCCTTTAACATCTCTCTCAAATGCAATCAATAGCGCTTCAATTTTTGTGCTTATTACTAGTCCAAAGTTATCTTTTACCGCTCAAGTGATGGCCTCAGGCATGCTGATATCTGCATGTTGGATAGCAAAAACACTCTAAATCCCCCACATACTAGATTTCCATGAGGGAGCTCAGAAAAATTGCTTGAATGCTAAGCCAATGGTGTTCTAAGCCATTAGTGCATGATCAATGGAATTATTCATGTAGTTCTATGCTTTACTATTGGGTTAATCTAATTCAAGTGGTCCAAAATAGGTTTCTTCACCATTTCTAATTTTTCTATTTTTTTATTGATTATCTCTATGTATTGGTATAGCAAAACCACCAGTTTTTTATTTTTATTGTACTTAGTTTAACCACTGGTGCCATCTTTGTGTCATGGAGCACAATAAATGTTGGTTATACAGATGTTTATGGAAGCCTCAATAACTCAGCTCATGATGGTCCTAGCTGATTGTAACACAATTGATCTCTAGATCACATTACATGGTATATATACATATATAAACATTTTGCACATTCTTGATCCTTACAGGCCCATTTATCAAAGGGCTTGCGGACCTGATCCGACACTGCGGATCAAGTCCGCAAGACCTCGCTGAATGCGGAGAGCAATACGCTCTCCGCATTTAACATTGCACCAGCAGCTCTTGTGAGCTGCTGGTGCAACGCCGCCCCCTGATGACTCGCGGCCAATCGGCCGCCAGCAGGGGGATGTCAATCAACCCGATCGTACTCGATCGGGTTGATTTCCGGCGATTCCTGTCCGCCTGCTCAGAGCAGGCGGACAGGGTTATGGAGCAGCGGTCTTTGTGACCGCTGCTTCATAAGTTGTGTTTCTGGTGAGTCTGAAGACTCGCCAGAAACACGGCCCTTCAAGCTCTGTACGGAGCTTGATAAATGGGCCTGTTAGACTGAGAACTAAAGTCCTAATTGCAGTTCAAGAAAAACAGCAGCACTCCCCAATTCAAAAAAGTTGCAGATTTATTGGGTCACCAAAGTATCCCAATAAACCTGCAACTTTTTGAATTGGTGAGTGCTGCTGTTTTTCTTGGTCTGCAATAAGTTCTTTTGGGGGATTTGTGTGGAGCCCCTGACAGATTTGCACCACTGCCACTTGTTACTGTGCTTTACCTTCTCTGGACTTTATTAACTTAAGTCCTAATGTAATTATGATACTTGCTGAAAGATCCACTTTTAGGGTCAGTTTACAATGGGAAGGGTTCGAGTCTCAGTCCAAATTTTTTTAGGGGGTGTCTAGGTAAGTATAGTGTGCATGCAGAACATTTAAGGTTAGACACTTCTCTTATTTTGTATTATGGGGGTGAGAAAATGCAATATTTTAACATTTCTCCTCACTTTCAGGTGGATTATCTCTGGTGGGGGACCATAGAGGAACCTGAAATTTGCATAGCTTTAAGTCCTCTATGATAGCCTAGTATGCAATAGCATGTAATAGTATTCCTAACGCACATTCAGAATTAACGCAGTTGTTAGAGCGCAGTGTCGGGTTAGCAAGCAAGCGATAACTAATATTTGTCTTCAGCATGCCACATAGAAGACTATGGGAACAGGGAGTTAGTGTGGCTGTGATATCTGAAGGCCTGAAGTTAGCACGTTTGAATATTTCAACTTGTAATATAAGCGCTAAGGTGGCTGTGCTAATTTTTTATTTTGAGTGAAGCGGGGGGAAAAACAATAATTTATGAAAGAACTTACCTGATAAATTAATTTATTTCATATTGGCAAGAGTCCATGAGCTAGAGAAGTATGGGATATACATTCCTACCAGGAGGGGGCAAAGTTTTCCAAACCTCAAATGCCTATAAATAAACCTCCCACCACATCCACAATTCAGTTTAACGAATAGCCAAGTAGTGAGGTGATAACAAAAATAAGTAAAAACGCATACAAAAAGAAGAACTGGAAATATAATTGTGCTGTTATAAAAAAAAACACATAACCACCATAAAAAGGGTGGGCCTCATTGTCAGGGTACTCTAACGAATATATACAATCTGCGCTGAGAGGGTAAAGGCTCTTGAGTCTATGGGAGCTTCCTCTTAGCTTCCAAACAACAGTGATCCTAAAAAGGGGAGGGGCAGAAACAAGAGCGCCAAATGGCTTATACCCAGAAATAAGAGTAAATTGCTATGTTTTAGATCTTTGCAAGAGTAATTTTATTTATATAAATTCATAAAACATATGTAAAAGTTTTCATAAAAAAGGTTATATACGTCAGCAAGATAGTTAATTTGATGTTCATTAACTCTTAAAACAATATAAAAAACACCTTGAATGTTTGTAAGATTATAATAAATCTTGTTTGTACTATACTCTGTGTTTTCTGCTTCGAATCACAAATAGAGACAATACTGTAGTTACTTGGATTAGCACAGAGTAAGAGATATTTTTTTTAAAATGATTGATATCTTAAGAAATAAGTGGTATTTTAAAATCAGTGGTATTTTAAAAAACAGAGCGGTAATCTCAAAATCTCAGCTGAAATGCAAATGCCTGCAATGGCTAAGAAATGGGTAACGTACAAAAAACTTAGCAGCCCAAAATAATCAGTATGGTTGGCCAACCTTATCACTATAAGACAATAGATGTATTAGAATATATTAGAAGATTATCCTTATTAGAAAATATATGCTTCTATCAAATTCCTAGTATTTTGCAAAATAGCGTCTCCCAAATAATAAACTCTTAAGTTAATATTGATAGTGACTAGTGTTACACACTTAAAATCCACTGATGCAGTCAGCCGATTCTGAAGCCGTCCGTCTCCTCAGCGTTCTAACAGCTGTTAGCCCCAAATCCGCGCCTTCTCCTAGATAGGCTGTGATTGGCTATCCTGTGGGGGTTGGGTCCTGCTGTTTCTGCTATGATGGCTCTACAGCAGACTTCACCGCTGAAGTCTGCCGTAGAGCCGTCATAGCAGAAACAGCAGGACCCAACCCCCACAGGATATCCAATCACAGCCTATCTAGGAAAAGGCGCGGATTTGGAGCTAACAGCTGTTAGAACGCTGAGGAGACGGACGGCTCCAGAATCGGCTGACTGCATCGTGGATTTTCTACAAGATACAAAAGCGATTCCAAATGTTTGAAGGACCGACAACATAGGTCTGAAGATTAAAGGTACAATATTGACAAGTGCACTTGTTAGGAATTGATACATTGGGACATATTCTATAAGGAACAGACCGCTATTAAGTGAATCTGTTTAAATATCTCAAGAAAGAGACTGCCTCTGTTTTGTGAACTATTGCAGATGTACAGCAAGTACCCCAAAAAATCTGCTGACATTATACAGTGATAGAAATGTGCACTGGCATAAGTGTGTAACACTAGTCACTATCAATATTAACTTAAGAGTTTATTATTTGCGAGACGCTATTTTCCAAAATACTAGGAATTTGATAGAAGCATATATTTTCTAATCAGGATAATCTTCTAATATATTCTAATACATCTATTGTCTTATAGTGATAAGGTTGGTCAACCATACTGATTATTTTGGGCTGCTAAGTTTTTTGTACGTTACCCATTTCTTAGCCATTGCAGGCATTTGCATTGCAGCTGAGATTTTGAGATTACCGCTCTATTTTTTAAAATACCACTGATTTTAAAATACCACTTATTTCTTAAGATATCAATCATTTAAAAAAAATATCTCTTACTCTGTGCTAATCCAAGTAACTACAGAATTGTCTCTATTTGTGATTCGAAGCAGAAAAAACAGAGTATAGTACAAACAAGATCTATTATAATCTTACAAACATTCAAGGTGTTTTTTATATTGTTTTAAGAGTTAATAAACATCAAATAAACTCTCTTGCTGACGTATATAACCCTTTTTTATGAAAACTTTTACATATGTTTTATGAATTTATATATATAAAATTACTCTTGCAAAGATCTAAAACATAGCCATTTTCTCTTATTTCTGGGTATAAGCCATTTGGCATTCTTGTTTCTGCCCCTTATTGTCAGGGTGCCAGGAATCAGACTAAGACGAGAAGTGCAAAAATAATCACACCTTTATTAATAGCAAAAAAAATTATAAAAAGTCCACAAGTCAAAAAACAAGCCAAGAATCAAATCCAGAGCTGGTAGTCAGATGAGCCGAGTCAAGTGCCAAAGTGAATAGTCAGACGAGCTGAGTCAGGAGCCAAAGCGAGTAGTCAGATGAGCCGGAATCAGGAACAAGGAAAACAGCAGAGTCAGGAACAAGCCAGGGATCAGGAACCAGGAGGGACATCAGGCAGCCAGGTAATACACAGGAGCTCTCACAAACAGGTCTGAGACAACGCAAGGGCAAAGCATAGTAAAAAGAAGCCTTTAAATAATAAGTGATGACATCACAATTCTGAGACTGCATCCTGTCTCACACGGATGATGTACACCAGTCTGGCCATAAAATGAAGTGCAGGAAATGAGCAGCATCACACAGTATGCACTAGAGTCGTCAGTAAGAGAGGTGAGTAAAATGGCTGCCAGCAGCACATGGCAAACAAAACAGGTAAAAACCCTGACAGTACCTTCCCCTCAACGACCCATCCCCCACGGGAGGACAAAAGGCTAATTGGGTAAACGGGCATGGAAGGCACAGAGGAGGGCGGGAGCATGAACATCAGAGGAGGGAACCCATAAACGCTCCTCCGGCTCGTAGCCGCTTCAGTGAACCAAATACTGTACGCGGCCCCTGGACATACGAGAGTCAATAATGCTGCTGACCTCATACTCCTCATGGTTGTCAACAAAGATAGGATGGGGATGAGGCAACACAGTGGTAAACAGATTACAAACCAATGGTTTCAAGAGGGAGACATTCAAAACATTGGAGATGCGCAATGCAGGAGGAAGGTCAAGAGCGTAAGCCACAGGATCGAGCCGTCGGAGTATTCGAAAAGGACCAACATAATGGGGAGCCAGTTTATTGGAAGGCACACAAAGGTTCAAGTTGTGGGAGGACAGCCAAACTCTTTTACCAACCTGGTAGGAAGGCGTGGGCAGACGCCTACAATCAGCCTGGAACTTTTGACGCTGCATAGAACGACGAAGGCAATCCTCAATCTGCACCCACGTGGAACGGAGTTGCCGGAGATGCTCCTCCAAAGCCAGAATACCCTGAGACATGAATGAATCGGGCAACAAGGATGGTTGAAACCCATAATTCGCCATGAACGGGAATAACTTGGAGGAAGCATTAATAGCACTATTATGAGCAAACTCTGCCCAAGTTAACAGTTCAGACCAATTATTGTGGTGACCTGAGACAAAGCAATGGAGGAACTGTTCCAGAGCTTGATTAGACCATAGGATTGAGGGTGATATGCAGAGGAGAAGGAAAGCTGGATCCCCATTTGAGCACAAAAGGAATGCCAAAATCTGGAGACAAACTGGCTATCCCGGTCCGACACTATCTCCTTGGGTAACCCATGTAAACAGAAGACATCCCGGGCAAAAATTGAAGCAAGCTCCTGAGCGGTAGGCAACTTCTTCAAGGGAATGCAATGTGACATTTTAGAAAATCGGTCAACCACCATAAGGATAAGAGTATTACCATTGGAAACAGGGAGCTCAACAATGAAGTCCATGGAAAGATGTGTCCAAGGACGCTCACCATGAGCAATAGGTTGAAGAAGACCCACAGGAAGACGTCGAGGAGTCTTATTCTGTGCACAAACTGAGCAGGAGGCAACATACGCAGCAACATCAGAACAAAGACCTGGCCACCAGAATTGTCGAGTGACAGACCAAATCATTTGGTTCTTACCTGGGTGACCTGCGGCTTTAGGATAGTGGTAAGTGTGCAAAAGTTTAGTTCGAAGATTCTCAGGAACAAACACTTACCACTAGGTTTCTCAGGAGGTGCATTGGTTTATGCAGCCAGGATCTCCTCCCCCAAGGGAGAAGTCAAATTAGTACGTATGGTAGCCAAAATATGCTCAGGAGGTATAACTGGAGTAGGTACAGACTCCTCCTTAGACAGAGGCGAAAATTGTCGAGAGAGGGCATCAGCCCTAACATTCTTACTACCAGGCAGGTAGGAGACCACAAAATTAAACTGAGACAAAAATAGCACCCATCTGGCCTTTCGGGGCGACAAATGTTTTGCTTCAGAAAGATAAGTTAAATTCTTGTGGTCAGTAAGAATGAGCACTGGCACGCTAGTACCCTCGAGAAGTTGCCTCCATTCCTTGAGTGCAAAAATTATGGCCAGTAATTCCCTGTCGCCAATTTCATAATTGCTCTCTGCTGGAGACAATTTCTTAGAGAAAAAAACCACACGGATGCAAGGAACCATCAGGAGTAGGATTTTGAGACAAGAGGGCACCTACTCCAGTCTCAGACGCATCGACCTCAAGAACGAAAGGCAGGACAGGGTTAGGATGAGCCAGAACTGGAGCGGCAGCAAAGGCAAGTCTTAAGACTATCAAAGGCCTTAATGGCAGTAGGTGACCAATGGAGTGGATCATTATCTTTACGGGTCATGTCTGTGATAGGTTTGACCATAGAAGAAGAGTTTTTATTATACTTTCTATAGTGATTGATGAACCCCAAAAAATGTTGAATAGACTGACGACCAACTGGGCGAGGCCACTGCAGAATTGCAGATAACTTGTCAGGATCCATGGAGAATCCTGCAACGGAGATAACATAACCTAGGAAGGTTACTTGAGTCTGATGGAACTCACTTTTCTTGAGTTTACAAAACAGGCCGTTCTGACGTAGTCTCTGAAGAACCCGTGTAACATCAGAACGATGAGCCTCAAGTGTGGGTGAGTGTATGAGGATGTCGTCTAAGTACACCACAACACACTGTTGCAACATATCTCGTAGGACATCATTAATAAATTCCTGGAAAACAGCAGGAGCATTACATAGGCCAAAGGGCATTATAAGATACTCATAATGCTCTCTCCTGGTGTTAAATGCTGTTTTCCATTCGTGGCCCTCCTTGATCCTAACGAGATTGTACGCTCCTCTCAAATCAAGTTTAGTAAAGACCGTAGCTCCCTTGAGGCGGTCAAAGAGTTCCGTAATGAGCGGAATAGGGTAAGCATTCTTAATGGTAAGACGATTAAGACCCCTATAATCGATGCATGGTCTTAACTCACCACCCTTTTTCTTTGCAAAGAAGAAGCCAGCCCCTGCAGGAGAGCAGGATTTGCGGATGATCCCCCGCGACAGAGCATTGGCAACATACTCCTCCATAGCACAATTCTCTGCAACAGACAGAGGGTAAACCCGGCCCCGAGGAGGAATGGCTCCGGGTTGCAGGTCTATGGCACAATCGTAAGAACGGTGAGGAGGCACTGTACCGGCACGCACCTTGTCAAAAATGTGTAGGAACTCTCGGTACTCCTCTGGCAATTGAGATACCGAAGAAGTGTACAAGTCTTTAACTGGTTTCCAAAGACAAGTGGAAATACATTGCAGAGACCACGACAACATTTCGGACCTGCACCAGTCGCGACTGGGATTGTGCTTTTGGAGCCAGGGATAACCCAGAACAACCGGAAAATGTGGAGAGTTTATCACATGGAACTGGAGGGTTTCAAAATGGAGAGCCCCAACAGCCATGGACAATGGAGCAGTTTCGTGAGTAACGAGTGCGGGCTGAAGGGGCCTGCCATCATTGGCCTCAATAGCAAGCGGAACGGACTGAGGCAAAACAGGAATGGAGTGTTTTTATACAAAAGCACTGTCAATGAAATAGCCCGCAGCACCGGAGTCAACAAGAGCCGGGGTGACTATGGAGGAGTCCACCCAGGAAAGGACAACCGTGACCAAAGGTTTCTCCTTTAGTAGGTCCGGGGAAGAGGATAAACCACCCAAGGTCTGCCCCTACCAGGACTTTAGGTGTGAGCGTTTCCCGGCCGTGTAGGACAAGACTTCAAAAGGTGGCCCTGTAACCCACAATAGAGGCAGAGCCCCTACCTCCTCCTAAAGGCCCTCTCCACCATGGAGAGACACGTGAATCCCAACTGCATCGGCTCAGCAGTACCTGGTGACTCAGGACCAGGAGGCATGGGAGGAGAGGGAGGCATGGGTGGGAATGAACACGTAGGAGACAACGGAACAGGAGGCTTCCACAAGCGCTCCATGAAAGAGGGCCTCTCACTTAGTCTGATGTCAATTAGGATAAAAAAGACACCAATACCTCGAGATCCTCTGGTAAATCTCTGGCAGCAACTTTGTCTTTAATCGCATCAGAGAACCCATGAAAGAAGGCGGCAACAAGGGCTTCATTGTTCCAGCCTACCTCTGCAGCAAGCGTACGGAACTCAATGGCATACTGAGCAACAGATCTTGTACCTTGCTGAATGGACATGAGTCATTTAGCAGCAGAGGAGGAGCGAGCTGGAACATCAAATACCCTTCGAAAGGAGGCCACAAATTCAGGGTAATTTGAAATCACAGGTTTATTAGTCTCCCACAAGGGATTAGCCCAGGCAAGAGCTGTGTCAGAGAGTAACGAGATGAGAAATCCCACCTTAGCTCTGTGAGAGGGAAACGCCTGAGGTAACATTTCAAAGTAAAGTAGAGGTGCAGAACCGGACATGCTCCTGGTAGGACTAGGTGCAGCAGCGGAAACAGGAGCAGCCATAACTTGCGGGACAATTTGGTCCAAATGTGAAGTGCGAGTCAGCAGGGTTTTCAGGGCTAGTGCAAATTGATCCAAGCGGTGATCCTGTTCATCCATCCTGGAAATGATGGCAGGTAAAGGTGGATTATCAGCACCATCATGATTCATGGCTCTTGCGTAATGTCAGGGTGCCAGGAATCAGACTGAGACGAGAAGTGCAAAAATAATCACACCTTTATTAATAGCAAAAAATAATAATAAAATGTCCACAAGTCAAATAACAAGCCAGGAATTAAAACCAGAGCTGGTAGTCAGACGAGCCGAGTAAGGAGCCAAAGCGAGTAGTCAGTTGAGCCAGAATCAGGAACAAGGAAAACAGTAGAGTCAGGAAATACACAGGAGTTCTCACAAACAGGTCTGAGACAACGCAAGGGCAAAGCATAGTGAACAGAGGCCCGTTAACTAATAAGTGATGACATCACAATTCTGAGACCGCATCCTGTCTCACACGGATGATGTACACTAGTCTGGCCATAAAAGGAAGTGCAGGAAATGAGCAGCATCACACAGTATGCACTAGAGTCATCAGCAAGAGAGGTGAGTAAAATGGCTGCCAGCAGCACATGGCAAACAAAACAGGTAAAAACCCTGACACTCATGGACTCTTGCCAATATGAAAGAAATTAATTTATCAGGTAAGTTCTTACATACATTATGTTTTCTTTCATGAAATTGGCAAGAGTCCATGAGCTAGTGATGTATGGGATAGAAATACCCAAGTTGTGGAAGTCCACAGAATAGTCACTAGAGAGGGAGGGATAAAATAACAACAGCTATTTCCACTGAGAAATTAAATGCACACAATAATTAAGTTTTTCTTAAAAACTTAAATCAAAAGCAGTACAATCAAACTGAGACAGCTGCCTGAAGAACTTTTCTACCAAAGACTGCTTCAGAAGAAGCAAAATACATCAAAATGGTAAAAACAAGAAAAGTATGCAAAGAAGACCAAATTACTGATTTGCAAATTTGATCAACCGAAGCTTAATTCTGAAAAAGCCCAAAAAATGGCGACTGAATTTAGTAAAATGAGCTGTAAATCTCTGAGTCGGAGCCTGCCCTGCCTCTAAATAAGCCTTGAAAAACAAAATCTTTAACCAGGATGCCAACAAAATGGCAGAGGCTTCCTAATCTTTTCTGCAACCAGGAAAACAACAAATAGACTAGAAGTCTTCTGAAATCCTAGAAACCTTGATATAGAATTATAAAGCTCTTACCACATCCAAAGGATGTAAAGAACTCTCAAAGAATTCTTTAGGATTAGGACACAAAGAAGGAACAACAATTTCTCTACTAATGTTGTTCAAATTAACAACCTTATGAAAAAATAAGTCCACAAAACAACTGATCTAGATGAAAAAATCAGATAAGGAGAGACACAAGAGAAAGATGATCAATCAGAAACTCTTGTAGTAGAAGAGATAGTCAAAAGAAACAACATTTTCCAAGAAATGTTTGATAGGTTAATTAGCAATGCAGAGAGATGCAAGCTAAATAAAAGGCAAAGTCTCTGTGTAGACAAAAATACAAAGTAACTTGGTTTAGACAGTCTGAAAGCAGGCAAAAATGTGAATGAACTGTAGTCAAGAAACTTGGCAATAGCAGGCAGGATACGTAGATATGCTGTAGACCAAAACTTCACAGTAACAGGCAGGCTATGAAGAGATGCTGTAATCAGGTAACTTTATAATAACAGGCAGGATACTTGCATATGCTGTAAACTGGAACTCTGTAGTAACAGGCAGGAATGTAGATCTTTGTAATAACAGGCAGGATACTTGCATAGGCTGTAGGCTGGTAACTTTGTAGTAACAGACAGGAATCCAGATCTTTGTAATAACAGGCAGGATACTTGCATAGGCTGTAAACTGGAACTCTGTAGTAACAGGCAGGAATGTAGATCTTTGTAATAACAGGCAGGATACTTGCACAGGCTGTAGACTGGAACTCTATAGTAACAGACAGGAATGCAGATCTTTGTAATAACAGGCAGGATACTTGCATTTGCTGTAAACTGGAACTCTGTAGTAACAGGTAACAAGCAAGCAAAAGTACCTGAGGCAGTCCTTAGGAAATATCAGAGAATTAGCCAAGATCAATTGCCAGGAAATCAGTCCAGAAACGAAACACAGTGCCAAGGGAAAATCCAGAAGAGTAGTCTCAAAATGAAACAATAATCAGGCACCAGGAATTCCAACAAATCTGTATTCAAACAGGAATCAGGACCAGAGGCTCTGTCAGAGTCCAACACTCAATGTCAAGGCCCAGAACTGAAAGCAAACCTGCCTAATATAGCAGGCTGCTGATTATATGATTTGTTACAGCTGGTAGGCAGGTGGAGCCAGAGATTGGAATATATCTAGGGAGAGAGAGAGCGCTGAAACAATTCACCTCAAAGTATACAGGTTGATATAAAAAAATCCCCAGATAAAATTGATGATTGAAATCTATGTAAATAGTCTTCCTGCGCTAAAGGCCAGATTATGTGGACCTAAAGCTAAAACATTTGAGGTGACACTGAATAGATGGAAATGATCACTCAGGACATAAAATATGTTAAATATGAGCTAATATTTATTATTAATAAAAGAGATGATTAAAATATTTTCTTTGAAAATTTATTAGTAAAATAATTTTTTAAATTTTTTTTTAAAAAATTGATTAAAAATAGAATTTAATTGAATTTTGTATTAAAAAGCTGATATAATAATGTTTTTCAGCAAAAATAACAGAGGCAAAAAAGATGAAAAGAAAAGATATAAGTGAGGTGAGTGTACTGAGCAGAGGATATAGTTAGTATACACAGCACATTTAGTTAGTATGTTAGTATAGTTAGTGAGGTTATTCAAACAACAGATGCGGTTAATATACAGCAAGTGTAATGAGTGCAGTGGATTTGATTGAGGTTAAAGTGTAAACTAAAAATGGGTCAGCTAAAGGTGTATAAGCTCAAGTGGTGTGTGCTAAAAGTGGTGTGTGCTAAAAATGTATTATAAATTAAAATTATGTCAACTAAACAGCTATAAAATAAATATACCTAAATTCATCAAGTGGACAGTTGTGCAAAAAAGCAATGTAAATGAAACTTAGCTAAAAAATAAAGTTAAATATTAAAGTTAAATAGAGCTAGGTTAATAAGGCAAAGTTAGTACAACTAAAACAGCGTAACTAAAATTTGGTATTAAAAATTGCCATTTCAAACACAATTGTGATAGAACTGTAAAATGAAAGTTCTTTTCTGTGCACAGATAAAGAGTGTTGGCATATGCAAAATGTTGGGCAAGTGAAATTTTCAGTGCCGTCTCCTTTTTATGTTAAAAGTACCTTGTAAGATCAGACTCACAGTCTTTTTTGTAATTCAATCCTATGGTAAAATCAAATGAAGTAATCCAAAGTTCAGGTAATACCAGGTTACCTTAAGCTGCTTTTATTCAAGGAAGCATCTGTCAGGTTGTTAATATAGTACCTTGTTTCTTTCCTTGTCCTTTGTGGTAAGGCCAGGTTACCACTATGAATTTCAAGCCGCATACAGGGCTGGTGTGACGTTAATGTGGTGCTTCCGCGTCTGGAAGCAGAGTAGATCTCGTCTGGTCTTTTTCTTGATGATGGTAGTCTGACGTCACAGACTACGGTGGCTCAAATTGGCCAAAAAGAAGTAACGCGTTTCGGTCGTGGACCTTTCTCAAACTTCTGATTTGCTCCGTGTTCGTCTTGGTCTTTATATAGCAGAGCTTGTAACTTGACGTATGTAAGCACCTCCTTATTTGTTGTCAAAGGGCTAACATCAGATATGGGATGCCAGGAATCAGGTGATCACCAGTTGGGTAGAGTATCAGTGGAGAAATTGTCTAGTCCTGGAATCTGAGTCACTCAAGAGCAGGGTGACCTTGGAAGGAAGTGAAATAATGTGATTATTTCACTTCCTTCCAAGGTCACCCTGCTCTTGAGTGAATACTAACTATATCCTCTGCTCAGTACACTCACCTCACTTATATCTTTTCTTTTCATCTTTTTTGCCTCTGTTATTTTTGCTGAAAAACATTATTATATCAGCTTTTTAATACAAAATTCAATTAAATTCTATTTTTAATCAATTTTTTTTAAAAAATTTAAAAAAATTATTTTACTAATAAATTTTCAAAGAAAATATTTTAATCATCTCTTTTATTAATAATAAATATTAGCTCATATTTAACATATTTTATGTCCTGAGTGATCATTTCCATCTATTCAGTGTCACCTCAAATGTTTTAACTTTAGGTCCACATAATCTGGCCTTTAGCGCAGGAAGACTATTTACATAGGTGGAGCCAGAGAGCCAAAGTTGCAGCAAACAGAAAACCAATATTCTCAGCCTTTGATCAAGCCATCTGGTGGCAAAGAGGCAAGACAGCAGGCTGGAAAATAACAGCAACAGGAACAGAAACAGGTCCCAGGTTCAATTCTAGTCTGGATCATGACATATAGGCTCAAAAGAGAAGAGCCTGCAAAATCTTTAAACCAAATAAGACTCCAAAAAGGAGAAATTAATAAATGAACAGGCTTGATACAAACCAAAGCCTGAACAAAACAGTGAATATCAGGAAGTTTAAACAATCTTTCTAGGAAATAAAACAGAAAGAACAGAGATTTGTCCCTTCAAAAAATTTGCAGACAAACTTATCCAAACTATCATGAAAAAACTGTAAAATCCTAGGAATTCTGAAAGAATGCCAAAAGAATTTATGAGTGGAACACCATGAAATATAGGTTTTCCAAACCTGATAATACATGTTCCTTAAAACAGACTTATAAGCCTGCAACATAGTGATAAAAATATCAACTGTGATATCTAAAAACAATCCCTTTTTGATTCATTCAGTATGCAAAGCAAAAAGAGATCTCAGATGAAAAACGAGCAAAGGCAACCACGCTCGATGCTGCAGTTATGAGACCTAAAACTTCCATGCACACAGCCACTGAAAAAAATGTTCTAGACTGTAATTTAGACAGGCTAACACCACTTGCAATTGACTTTTGTCCGATAAAGACAAAGACATTAACACAGAATCCATCTAGAAACCCAAAAAGAAGTGACCCTTTTCTGAGGAATCACGAAACTCTTAGGTAAATTAAATCCTCTACCCATGTCTTGAAGAAACAAAACAAAACTGTTCCAATCAGCCAATAGGATTGAGCTCTCATTCTATTGGCTGATTGGAACAGCCAATACGATGAGAGCTCAATCCTATTGGCTGATTGGATCAGCCAATAGGATTTTAGCAGCTCTAATTTCTATTGGCTGATTGAAATCTTTCAGCCAATAGGAATGCAAGGTACGCCATCTTGGATTGCGTCACTTGCATTGAAGTTTCAGTTTACGGCGGCAACCATATGAAGAGGATGCTCAGCGTCGGCTGTCTTCAGGATGGACCTGCACCACGCGGGATGAATGAAGATAGAAGATGCCATCTGGATGAAGACTTCTTGCCACCTGTATGAGGACTTCGCTGGCTGGATGAAGATCGAAGAGGCAGGCTGGATGTTTCAACGTATTACACATCTTTATCAAGAGCAGAAGTTAAAAAACAATAAAACAAATGAGTAAAACAAATGCTGAGTGTGTTTGAAACACACTCAGCATTTGTTTTACTCATTTGTTTTACTTGTTTTTTAACTTCTGCTCTAGATAAAGATGTGTAATACGTTGAAACGCGTTGAGCAAATAAAACCTTCTTTTATCCAATTTGAAAGATTGTCATCATCTTTCCTTGCTGTGCCTGGCCGGATTCTCCTTTTATATGGAGTAAGTTAATACATATTTTTTATTATATATTGGATACTTTTTCATTTGAGTTTCCATTTCACTCCCAGTTGGATACTTTTTGGAAGATTGGCATTTAATACTAGAATCCTGAGGACTTTTGCTACCCGACATTACATTCCAGTTCAGCTGACCATATACAACTTACGGAGTGAGTATACTGCACCATTATTAATTGGCTTTTATATACGCTTCAAGCCTCTTTTCTCTTCATTCATTAGAGAAAAATCATCTAATAGACCTGTGCCATCTATCACCACTACCCAATTTCTATACAGTCACTGAGGAGAGACTGCAAGAAGGCAGCGGTGTAATCTAAAGGAGAGTATCAGTTCTTAGTTCATCTGTTACAGGATATTGTGTTTTTTCCATCTGGCACTTCTGTAAGTTGTTGGATTTTATATTGTAGATTAGTGTAGGCTAGGTTTTTTTTATTTTTGGGGGGCTTTTTATTTTGATAGGGCTATTAGATTTGGTGTAATTCTTTTTTATTTTTGATAATTTGTTTCTTATTTTTTGTAATTTTAGTGTTTAATTTTTTTGTAATGTTAGGTTTTAGTATAAGGCAGGTTAGGTTTTATTTCACAGGTACGTTTGTATTTATTTTAACTAGGTAGTTAGTAAATAGTTAATAACTATTTACTAACTAGTCTACCTAGTTAAAATAAATACAAACTTACCTGTGAAATAAAAATAAAACCAAAGCTAGCTACAATATAACTATTAGTTATATTGTCGCTAGCTTAGGTTTTATTTCACAGGTAAGTTTGTATTTAGTTTAAAATACAGTAGGTATTGTTTAGTTAATAATTGTAACATTAGTTTAGCTGTATTTTAATTATGTTAAAGTTAGGGGGTGTTAGGCTTAGGGTTACGTTAGGGTTACGCTAGGGTTAGTGTTAGGTTTAGGGGTTAATCGATTTATTTAGTGGTAGTGATGTAGTAGGCCAGAGGTTTAGGGGTTAATAACTTTAGTGTAGTGGCAGCGACATTGGGAGGGTTTATAGTTTTATGTAGGTGGCGGCGATGTTGGGGGTTAATAACTGTATGTAGGTTGCAGTGATGTTGGGGGTGGCAGATTAGGGGTGTTTAAACACTGGGTTTATGTTAGGGTGTAAGGTTTAAACATTAGTTTTATTTTCCCCATAGACATCAATAAGGCTGCGTTACGGAGCTTTTCATTCCACGATCGCAGGTGTTAGACATTTTTTTTGCTGGCTCTCCCCATTGATGTCTATGGGGAAATCATGCACAAGCACGTAACAGCAGCGCTTGATTTCGGTGCTTTAAAACTCGTAATACCAGCGCTATAGGGAGGTGAAATAACCTACTTTTGTGGCGGTCGTTAAAATCCCTATAGCGCTCAAAACCTGTAGTCTAGCTGATAGTTAATAGGAGGACTAGACTCCTAAAAGCTATGAATAACAACATTTCCTGAACAAAGAACAAAAAATGTTCAAATGAAAAATAAGGAGATTTTTT
Source organism: Bombina bombina (assembly GCF_027579735.1). Lineage (NCBI taxonomy): Eukaryota > Metazoa > Chordata > Amphibia > Anura > Bombinatoridae > Bombina > Bombina bombina. Next base: position 113,717,908 of record NC_069509.1, on the reverse strand, counting down.
AACAAACTGTCTGATACAGGATCCTTTGAGCCAAAGAAACCTTCATCAGTAGAATAAACTTAAGTATGCTGTCAGTCAGAACAAAATTAAATAAATCTTAACAATTTTGAAAAGACCTCATAAGTTTACTTAAAGGCATAATAGCAGTCATAACCTTTTATGATATAATCAACAACATGTGATGTTTGCAGATGAAATCAAGTACATGAACTGAATATGTAAAAAACAGTAAATGGCATTGTACATGTAGAAACATTGCTAGCATAAAACATGATAAATAAATGCCACATAATTGAGCTGAAGAAATAATAGCTTAATAATAAAAAGAACACACTTAGCTTTGTAGAATTGTGTTCCAGGGCATCATAGTTTCTACAGTAACATCAGAGTCAGGATCAGAATGAGACATCTCGCAAAATGTAACAGAAAAAGAAAAATAACATTAGGCAAAACATTCAATTTCCACAATGTAACAGTTTCAGTAGAGAAAAACAAAAGATAGTATTATTTAAAAAAAAAAAAAAAGCAGGCAGAATAGCTTTCAAAATTCATGAAAACAGCGAGCAATAGAGGGAGCGGGGTAAAATAATAAATAAATTTGGCACCAAGAATGACGCATTACATTAGAAATTAAAATGTTTTGCCGCAAAACTAACACCAGGAAATGACACAAGTCACGTCATAACAAACGCAATTTTGCGCCAAAACAATTAGCGTCAACAAAGATGCAGGAAATTATGAAATTTGCGCCAAAAAATTTGCGCCAAGAATGACGCAATAAAAAACAGCATTTTGCGCCCTCGCAAGCATAGATTTGCCCGAGAAAATATGAAAGTCAAATTAGAAAGATACTGAATCCCAGGTAAGAAAAAAGTTTAAATAAACTTCCCGAACATGATTCCTATACTGAAACTGTTTAGACTGCAAAGGTAAATACACATAGACCTGATTTATGGCAAATATAAGTTGAATACATATATTTAAAACTTTATATTAATACATAAAGCGCCAAACCATAGCTGAGAGTGTCTTAAATAATGATACATACTTACCGAAAGACACCCATCCACATATAGCAGATAGCCAAACCAGTACTGAAAACTATCAGCAGAGGTAATGGTATATAAGAGTATACTGTCGATCTGAAAAGGGAGGTATGAGATGAATCCCTATGACCGATGACAGAGAACCCTTGAAAAGATTTCCCGTGAGGAAAACCATAAAATCAATAGGCGATACACTCTTCACATCCCTCTGACAAACACTGTACTCTGAGAGGAATTGGGCTTCAGAATGCTTCGAAGCACTTATCATAGAATAAATCATAAAACTCAAGCACAAACTTACTTCACCACCTCCATAGGAGGCAAAGTTTGTAAAACTGAGTTGTGGGTGTAGTGGGAGGTGTATTTATAGGCATTTGAGGTTTGGAAAACTTTGCCCCCTCCTGGTAGGAATGTATATCCCATACGTCACTAGCTCATGGACTCTTGCCAATTACATGAGAGAAATTAGCTCACCAATTGTAATCTGACTCCCTAATTTTTAGAGGGTTTTGTGTTTTCTTGGTGGAAGTTGCTAAGCAACGGTTGGACAATGGAATAAAAACCCTGGTTGTCAATTAGGGTTTCACCAGAATCAAAGCTAGTTGCAAGTTAGGGGTGTTAGTGGGTGCGACATAGGATTTGTTGCATGATTTAGGGGTCTTTCACCATTTTACCACACACATTGCACATCTTTAGATCTACATTAAAGAAGGGAGGGTTGGAGGAGAAAGGAATGACAATGGAAGGGACAAAAATATATATGCCCCAGGTAACAGGAGCAAGAATATGAGTCTTCTGGGTCTCCGAAGGCCAAAGTCAAGCTCAGGGAGGATAAGTACTATAATGCAGAGAAAGAGAGACTTGTTAGTGCATATTTACAGAGGTTATCTACTGGGCATGGGCAAAAATCTGTCATGTATTATTTGTTACAGAAATTAATGCCAAAAATGGCAGCATTTGGCTATTTTCAGTGCCGGATTTATTAGTGTAAAAGTACAACACATAAATATGTGGATTTTCACAGATATTTGTGTGTTGCGCTAAATGCTACAGGTTGCATCCATATTTGGCATTAGTTTCTGTAATGAATAACACATGTTTTTACCCATGCCTAGTATCTACTACTTTAAATGATAATGGTGGTTTAGCTCATTTCAACTGACAATTCCCATAAGACCACACATTTCATGTATAATGCCAGCTACAAATTATGGATAATGAATTGAAAGGGATCTATTAGGATAAGGTTTTATTATTAAATCACATTCAATCCAATCACATATGTTTAATATATATATCATAGCCTTTGTAATTGCCATTATATTGTTCTCTATGGGAACAATTCTATGGTTCAAAATGCTTATATTTCTTCTTATAGGTTTAGATTTTCTGATTTATACATCTTGTGCCACATATTTGTATTGGAATCATATTGTCTAGTAAGTGATCATTGTCTGTCTCCTGTTAACTGCAATGTGCTATTAACTCATAGGGCCACATTCAACATTGCACAAGCAAGTGATTGTGTAGCCCTTCCCACTGCTCTAAAGAAACCAATTGCATGTGAAGAGATCTTGTCAATCATCTCAGATAAAACAGTCCAGGGGGCCGATTTACCAAGTGTTTGTCCGACATGGTCCTCTCAGAGGATCATGTCCGACAGACATTGTTGAATGCCGACAGCTAAAGCCATTAACAACTGGCCAATTCCTTCTTCTAAAAAAGATATACAGAGGTTTCTAGGCTTCTTTAATTTTTATAGGAGATTTATACATGGTTTCTCAACCATAGTGAAAACCCTTACCTTCCTAACTAAGGCCTAGATTTGGAGTTTGGCGGTAGCCGTGAAAACCAGCGTTAGAGGCTCCTAACACTGGTTTTAGGCTAACTCCGGTATTTGGAGTCACTCAAAAAAGGGTCTAACGCTCACTTTTCAGCCACGACTTTTCCATACCGCAGATCCCCTTACGTCAATTGCGTATCCTATCTTTTCAATGGGATTTTTCTAACTCCGGTATTTAGAGTCGTGTCTGAAGTGAGCTTTAGAATTCTAACGACAAAACTCCAGCCGCAGAAAAAAGTCAGTAGTTAAGAGCTTTCTGGGCTAACTCCGGTTCATAAAGCTCTTAACTACTGTACTCTAAAGTACACTAACACCCATAAACTACCTATGTACCCCTAAACCGAGGTCCCCCCACATCGCCTCCACTCGATTAAATTTTTTTAACCCCTAATCTGCCGACCGCCACCTACGTTATACTTATGTACCCCTAATCTGCTGCCCCTAACACCGCCGACCCCTGTATTATATTTATTAACCCCTAATCTGCCCCCCACAACGTCGCCGCCAGCTACCTACAATAATTAACCCCTAATCTGCCGACCGCAAAGCGCCGCCACCTACATTATAGCTATGTACCCCTAATCTGCTGCCCCTAACACCGCCGAACCCTATATTATATTTATTAACGCCTAATCTGCCCCCCTCAACGTCGCCTCCACCTGCCTACACTTATTAACCCCTAATCTGCCGACCGGACCTGAGCGCTACTATAATAAAGTTATTAACCCCTAATCCGCCTCACTAACCCTATAATAAATAGTATTAACCCCTAATCTGCCCTCCCTAACATCGCCGACACCTAACTTAAATTATTAACCCCTAATCTGCCGACCGGAGCTCACCGCTATTCTAATAAATGTATTAACCCCTAAAGCTAAGTCTAACCCTAACACTAACACCCCCCTAAATTAAATATAATTTTAATCTAACAAAATTAATTAACTCTTATTAAATAAATTATTCCTATTTAAAGCTAAATACTTACCTGTAAAATAAATCCTAATATAGCTACAATATAAATTATAATTACATTGTAGCTATTTTAGGATTAATATTTATTTTACAGGTAACTTTGTATTTATTTTAACCAGGTACAATAGCTATTAAATAGTTAAGAACTATTTAATAGTTACCTAGTTAAAATAATTACAACATTACCTGTAAAATAAATCCTAACCTAAGTTACAATTAAACCTAACACTATACTATCATTAAATTAATTAAATAAAATACCTACAATTACCTACAATTAAACCTAACACTACACTATCAATAAATTAATTAAATACAATATCTACAAATAACTACAATGAAATAAACTAACTAAAGTACAAAAAATAAAAAAGAACTAAGTTACAAAAAATAAAAAAATATCTACAAACATAAGAAAAATATTACAACAATTTTAAACTAATTACACCTACTCTAAGCCCCCTAATAAAATAACAAAGACCCCCAAAATAAAAAATGCCCTACCCTATTCTAAATTAATAAAGTTCAAAGCTCTTTTACCTTACCAGCCCTGAACAGGGCCCTTTGCGGGGCATGCCCCAAGAAGTTCAGCTCTTTTGCCTGTAAAAAAAAAAACATACAATACCCCCCCCAACATTACAACCCACCACCCACATACCCCTAATCTAACCCAAACCCCCCTTAAATAAACCTAACACTAAGCCCCTGACCTACCTTGTCTTCACCTCACCAGGTATCACCGATCCGTCCTGGCTCCAAAATCTTCATCCAACCCAAGCGGGGGCTGGCGATCCATCATCCGGTGGCTGAAGAGGTCCAGAAGAGGCTCCAAAGTCTTCATCCTATCCGGGAAGAAGAGGCGATCCGGACCGGCAACCATCTTGATCCAAGCGGCATCTTCTATCTTCATCCGATGACGACCGGCTCCATCCTGAAGACCTCCACCGCGGACCCATCTTCTTCCGGCGACGTCCAACTGAAGAATGACGGTTCCTTTAAGGGACGTCATCCAAGATGGCGTCCCTCGAATTCCGATTGGCTGATAGGATTCTATCAGCCAATCGGAAATTAAGGTAGGAATATTCTGATTGGCTGATGGAATCAGCCAATCAGAATCAAGTTCAATCCGATTGGCTGATCCAATCAGCCAATCAGATTGAGCTCGCATTCTATTGGCTGTTCCGATCAGCCAATAGAATGCTAGCTCAATCTGATTGGCTGATTGGATCAGCCAATCGGATTGAACTTGATTCTGATTGGCTGATTCCATCAGCCAATCAGAATATTCCTACCTTAATTCCGATTGGCTGATAGAATCCTATCAGCCAATTGGAATTCGAGGGACGCCATCTTGGATGACGTCCCTTAAAGGAACCGTCATTCTTCAGTTGGACGTCGCCGGAAGAAGATGGGTCCGCGGTGGAGGTCTTCAGGATGGAGCCGGTCGTCATCGGATGAAGATAGAAGATGCCGCTTGGATCAAGATGGTTGCCGGTCCGGATCGCCTCTTCTTCCCTGATAGGATGAAGACTTTGGAGCCTCTTCTGGACCTCTTCAGCCACCGGATGATGGATCGCCAGCCCCCGCTTGGGTTGGATGAAGATTTTGGAGCCAGGACGGATCGGTGATACCTGGTGAGGTGAAGACAAGGTAGGATGATCTTCAGGGGCTTAGTGTTAGGTTTATTTAAGGGGGGTTTGGGTTAGATTAGGGGTATGTGGGTGGTGGGTTGTAATGTTGGGGGGGGTATTGTATGTTTTTTTTTTACAGGCAAAAGAGCTGAACTTCTTGGGGCATGCCCCGCAAAGGGCCCTGTTCAGGGCTGGTAAGGTAAAAGAGCTTTGAACTTTATTAATTTAGAATAGAGTAGGGTATTTTTTATTTTGGGGGTCTTTGTTATTTTATTAGGGGGCTTATAGTAGGTGTAATTAGTTTAAAATTGTTGTAATATTTTTCTTATGTTTGTAGATATTTTTTTATTTTTTGTAACTTAGTTCTTTTTTATTTTTTGTACTTTAGTTAGTTTATTTCATTGTAGTTATTTGTAGATATTGTATTTAATTAATTTATTGATAGTGTAGTGTTAGGTTTAATTGTAGGTAATTGTAGGTATTTTATTTAATTAATTTATTGATAGTATAGTGTTAGGTTTAATTGTAACTTAGGTTAGGATTTATTTTACAGGTAATGTTGTAATTATTTTAACTAGATAACTATTAAATAGTTTTTAACTATTTAATAGCTATTGTACCTGGTTAAAATAAATACAAAGTTACCTGTAAAATAAATATTAATCCTAAAATAGCTACAATGTAATTATAATTTATATTGTAGCTATATTAGGATTTATTTTACAGGTAAGTATTTAGCTTTAAATAGGAATAATTTATTTAATAAGAGTTAATTAATTTCGTTAGATTAAAATTATATTTAATTTAGGGGGGTGTTAGTGTTAGGGTTAGACTTAGCTTTAGGGGTTAATACATTTATTAGAATAGCGGTGAGCTCCGGTCGGCAGATTAGGGGTTAATAATTGAAGTTAGGTGTTGGCGATGTTAGGGAGGGCAGATTAGGGGTTAATACTATTTATTATAGGGTTAGTGAGGCGGATTAGGGGCTAATAACTTTATTATAGTAGCGCTCAGGTCCGGTCGGCAGATTAGGGGTTAATAAGTAAAGGCAGGTGGAGGCGACGGTGTGGGGAGCAGATTAGGGGTTAATAAATATAATATAGGGGTCGGCGGTGTTAGGGGCAGCAGATTAGGGGTACATAGGGATAATGTAAGTAGCGGCGGTTTACGGAGCGGCAGATTAGGGGTTAAAAAAAATATGCAGGGGTCAGCGATAGCAGGGGCGGCAGAATAGGGGTTAATAAGTGTAAGGTTAGGGGTGTTTAGACTCGGGGTACATGTTAGGGTGTTAGATGCAGACGTAGGAAGTGTTTACGCATAGCAAACAATGGGGCTGCGTTAAGAGCTGAACGCAGCTTTTTTGCAGGTGTTAGGTTTTTTTTCAGCTCAAACAGCCCCATTGTTTCCTATGGGGGAATCGTGCACGAGCACGTTTTTGAGGCTGGCCGCGTCCGTAAGCAACTCTGGTATCGAGAGTTGAAGTTGCGTTAAAAATGCTCTACGCTCTTTTTTTGGAGCCTAACGCAGCCTTTATGTGGACTCTCAATACCAGAGTTATTTTTATGGTGCGGCCAGAAAAAAGCCGGCGTTAGCTACCGACAAAACTCCAAATCTAGCCGTAAGAAATCATCTAAATTTCATTGGTCTTCTGAAGCTGAAAAATCTTCCAATTTATTGAAAAGTAAATTCATCACAGCTCCTGTTCTACAATTTCCCAATCCTACAAAGCAGTTTATATTAGAAGTTGACGCTTCCGATTACACAGTTGGAGCAGTCTTATCACAAAAGTGTCCACTAGATGACCCTCTCCATCCAGTTTCCTTTTTCTCCCAAACCATGAATGATGCTGAATTAAACTTCACTATAGGGGAGAAGGAATTCCTAGATATCAAGGCAGCTCTCGAATTTTGGAGACACCTCTTAGAAGGTGCTACATTTCCAATTACTATATACAATGACCACAGGAATTTACAATATTTAAAAACAAATAAATCACTATCCGCCCATCAGGTGCGTTGGAGCCTATTCTTTACAAGATTTGACTTCATAATCACATATCATCCAGGTTACAAAAATACCAAAGCAGATGCTCTCTCCAGGTATCCTCCCAGACCAGAAAACAGTATTATATCTGAAACCATCATACCATCCCAGAAGATTATCGGTCTCACTGTAGACAAAACTTCTCTTTTCAAGGAACATCAATCTAGGGACCCTGATATCACCGATTCTAGACTTTATACTGGTTCAGATAGTCTTTTATATTGTGGACACAAACTCTATGTTCCAAAGACTCTCAGAGATCAAATTTTCCATATCACACATGATTCACCTTTGTCTGGTCATCCAGGTTTCAGAAAGACTTTACAGTTAATGCAAAGGGATTTCTCCAACATTGGTGTGTCCGGTCCACGGCGTCATCCTTACTTGTGGGATATTCTCTTCCCCAACAGGAAATGGCAAAGAGTCCCAGCAAAGCTGGTCACATGATCCCTCCTAGGCTCCGCCCACCCCAGTCATTCTCTTTGCCGTTGCACAGGCAACATCTCCACGGAGATGGTTAAGAGTTTTTTGGTGTTTAAATGTAGTTTTTATTCTTCTATCAAGTGTTTGTTATTTTAAAATAGTGCTGGTATGTACTATTTACTCTGAAACAGAAAAGGATGAAGATTTCTGTTTGTAAGAGGAAGATGATTTTAGCAGACAGTAACTAAAATCGATTGCTGTTTCCACACAGGACTGTTGAGATGAAGTAACTTCAGTTGGGGGAAACAGTTAGCAGACTTTTCTGCTTAAGGAATGACTAGCCATATTTCTAACAAGACCATGTAATGCTGGAAGGCTGTCATTTCCCCTCATGGGGACCGGTAAGCCATTTTCTTAGTCAAATATAAAAGAATAAAGGGCTTAAAAAAGGGCTTAAAAACTGGTAGACATTTTTATGGGCTAAAACGATTGCTTTATTGGGGCATATTATGCAGATTCTAGCTAATAATTGGCATTATAATCTTGGGGAACGTTTAAAAAACGGCAGGCACTGTGTTGGACACCTTTTTTAGTCTGGGGACTTTCTAGTTATAGACTGAGCCTCATTTTCGCGCCATTACTGCGCAGTTGTTTTTGGAGAGCAAGGCATGCAGATGCATGTGTGAGTATCTAAGAATCACTAAAAAAGCTTCTAGAAGGCGTCATTTGGTATTGTATTCCCCTCTGGGCTTGGTTGGGTCTCAGCAAAGCATATAGCTGGGACTGTATAGGGGTTAAATTTGAAAACGGCTCCGGTTCCGTTAATTTAAGGGTTAAAGCTCTGAAATTTGGTGTGCAATACTTTTAATGCTTTAAGACACTGTGGTGAAATTTTGGTGAATTTTGAACAATTCCTTCATACTTTTTCACATATTCAGTAATAAAGTGTTTTCAGTTTGAAATTTAAAGTGACAGTAACGGTTTTATTTTAAAACGTTTTTTGTGCTTTGTTGACAAGTTTAAGCCTGTTTAACATGTCTGTACCATCAGATAAGCTATGTTCTATATGTATGAAAGCCAATGTGTCTCCCCATTTAAATTTATGTGATAATTGTGCCATAGTGTCCAAACAAAGTAAGGACAGTAATGCCACAGATAATGATATTGCCCAAGATGATTCCTCAAATGAGGGGAGTAAACATGATACTACATCATCCCCTACTGTGTCTACACCAGTTTTGCCCACACAAGAGGCCCCTAGTACATCTAGTGCACCAATACTTATTACCATGCAACAATTAACGGCTGCAATGGATAACTCCATAGCAAATCTTTTATCCAAAATGCCTACTTATCAGAGAAAGCGTGATTGCTCTGTTTTAAACACTGAAGAGCAAGAGGACGCTGATGATAACTGTTCTGACATACCCTCACACCAATCTCAAGGGGCCATGAGGGAGGTTTTGTCTGATGGAGAAATCTCAGATTCAGGAAAAATTTCTCATCAAGCTGAACCTGATGTTGTGACATTTAAATTTAAATTAGAACATCTCCGCGCACTGCTTAAGGAGGTGTTGTCTACTCTGGATGATTGTGACAATTTGGTCATTCCAGAGAAGTTATGTAAGATGGACAAGTTCCTAGAGGTTCCGGTGCCCCCCGACGCTTTTCCTATACCCAAGCGGGTGGCGGACATAGTAAATAAAGAGTGGGAAAGGCCCGGCATACCTTTTGTTCCCCCCCCCTATATTTAAGAAATTATTTCCTATAGTCGACCCCAGAAAGGACTTATGGCAGACAGTCCCCAAGGTCGAGGGGGCGGTTTCTACTCTAAACAAACGCACTACTATTCCTATCGAAGATAGTTGTGCTTTCAAAGATCCTATTGTTAAAAAATTAGAGGGTTTGCTTAAAAAGATTTTTGTACAGCAAGGTTACCTTCTACAACCAATTTCATGCATTGTTCCTGTCACTACGGCAGCGTGTTTCTGGTTCGAGGAACTAGAAAAGTCGTTCAATAAAGAATCTTCGTATGAGGAGGTTATGGACAGAGTTCAAGCACTTAAATTGGCTAACTCTTTTGTTTTAGATGCCGCTTTGCAATTAGCTAGATTAGCGGCGAAAAATTCAGGGTTTGCTATCGTGGCGCGCAGAGCGCTTTGGCTAAAGTCTTGGTCAGCGGATGTGTCTTCCAAGACAAAATTGCTTAACATTCCTTTCAAAGGTAAAACATTATTTGGACCTGATTTGAAAGAGATTATTTCAGACATCACTGGGGGAAAGGGCCACGCCCTCCCACAGGATAGGTCTTTTAAGGCTAAAAATAAGCCTAATTTTCGTCCCTTTCGCAGAAACGAACCAGCCTCTAATTCTGCATCCTCTAAGCAAGAGGGTAATACTTCACAACCCAAACCAGCCTGGAAACCAATGCAAGGCTGGAACAAGGGTAAGCAGGCCAAGAAGCCTACTACTGCTACCAAAACAGCATGAAGGGATAGCCCCCGATCCGGGACCGGATCTAGTAGGGGGCAGACTTTCTCTCTTTGCTCAGGCTTGGGCAAGAGATGTTCAGGATCCTTGGGCGCTAGAAATAGTTTCTCAAGGTTATCTCCTGGAATTCAAGGAACTACCCCCAAGGGGAAGGTTCCACAGGTCTCAATTATCTTCAAACCAAATAAAGAGACAGGCATTCTTACATTGTGTAGAAGACCTGTTAAAGATGGGAGTGATACATCCAGTTCCAATAAGAGAACAAGGGATGGGATTTTATTCCAATCTGTTCATAGTTCCCAAAAAAGAGGGAACATTCAGACCAATTTTGGATCTAAAGATCCTAAACAAATTTCTCAGGGTACCATCGTTCAAAATGGAAACTATTCGAACCATCCTACCTACTATCCAGGAAAATCAATTTATGACTACCGTGGATTTAAAGGATGCGTACCTACATATTCCTATCCACAAGGAACATCATCAGTTCCTAAGGTTCGCTTTTCTGGACAAGCATTACCAGTTTGTGGCACTTCCATTCGGATTAGCCACTGCTCCAAGGATTTTCACAAAGGTACTAGGGTCCCTTCTAGCGGTTCTAAGACCAAGGGGCATTGCAGTAGTACCTTACTTGGACGACATCCTGATTCAAGCGTCGTCTCTGTCAAAAGCAAAGGCTCATACGGACATCGTCCTAGCCTTTCTCAGATCTCACGGATGGAGGGTGAACAAAGAAAAAAGTTCTCTGTCCCCGTCAACAAGAGTTCCCTTCTTGGGAACAATAATAGATTCCTTAGAAATGAGGATTTTTCTGACAGAGGTCAGAAAATCAAAACTTCTAAGCTCTTGTCAAGTACTTCATTCTGTTCCTCATCCTTCCATAGCGCAGTGCATGGAAGTAATAGGATTGATGGTTGCAACAATGGACATAGTTCCTTTTGCACAAATTCATCTAAGACCATTACAACTGTGCATGCTCAGACAGTGGAATGGGGATTATACAGACTTGTCTCCGACGATTCAAGTAGATCAAAAGACCAGAGATTCACTCTGTTGGTGGCTGACCCTGGACAATCTGTCACAGGGAATGAGCTTCCGCAGACCAGAGTGGGTCATTGTCACGACCGACGCCAGCCTAGTGGGCTGGGGCGCGGTCTGGGAATCCCTGAAAGCTCAGGGTCTATGGTCTCGGGAAGAGTCTCTTCTCCCGATAAACATTCTGGAACTGAGAGCGATATTCAATGCTCTCAGAGCTTGGCCTCAACTAGCAAAGGCCAAATTCATAAGGTTTCAGTCAGACAACATGACGACCATTGCATATATCAATCATCAGGGGGGAACAAGGAGTTCCCTGGCGATGAAAGAAGTGACCAAGATAATTCAGTGGGCGGAGGATCACTCCTGCCACTTGTCTGCGATCCACATCCCAGGAGTGGAAAATTGGGAAGCGGATTTTCTGAGTCGTCAGACATTCCATCCGGGGGAGTGGGAACTCCATCCGGAAATCTTTGCCCAAATAACTCAATTATGGGGCATTCCAGACATGGATCTGATGGCGTCTCGTCAGAACTTCAAGGTTCCTTGCTACGGGTCCAGATCCAGGGATCCCAAGGCGACTCTAGTAGATGCACTAGTAGCACCTTGGACCTTCAACCTAGCTTATGTATTCCCACCGTTTCCTCTCATCCCCAGGCTGGTAGCCAGGATCAATCAGGAGAGGGCCTCTGTGATCTTGATAGCTCCTGCGTGGCCATGCAGGACTTGGTATGCAGACCTGGTGAATATGTCATCGGCTCCACCATGGAAGCTACCTTTGAGACAGGACCTTCTTGTTCAGGGTCCATTCGAACATCCGAATCTGGTTTCCCTCCAACTGACAGCTTGGAGATTGAACGCTTGATTTTATCAAAGCGTGGGTTTTCAGATTCTGTAATAGATACTCTGATTCAGGCTAGAAAGCCTGTAACTAGAAAAATTTACCATAAAATATGGAAAAAATATATCTGTTGGTGTGAATCTAAAGGATTCCCATGGAACAAGATAAAAATTCCTAAGATTCTATCCTTTCTACAAGAAGGTTTGGAGAAAGGATTATCTTCAAGTTCTCTAAAGGGACAGATATCTGCTTTATCTGTTTTACTTCACAAAAGACTGGCAGCCGTGCCAGATGTTCAAGCATTTGTTCAGGCTCTGGTTAGGATCAAGCCTGTTTACAGACCTTTGACTCCTCCCTGGAGTCTAAATCTAGTTCTTTCAGTTCTTCAAGGGGTTCCGTTTGAACCTTTACATTCCATAGATATTAAGTTACTATCTTGGAAAGTTTTGTTTTTAGTTGCAATTTCTTCTGCTAGAAGAGTTTCAGAGTTATCCGCTCTGCAGTGTTCTCCGCCCTAACTGGTGTTCCATGCAGATAAGGTGGTTTTGCGTACTAAGCCTGGTTTTCTTCCGAAAGTTGTTTCCAACAAAAATATTAACCAGGAGATAGTTGTACCTTCTTTGTGTCCGAATCCAGTTTCAAAGAAGGAACGTTTGTTACACAATTTGGACGTAGTCCGTGCTCTAAAATTCTATTTAGAGGCTACTAAAGATTTCAGACAAACATCTTCCTTGTTTGTTGTTTATTCTGGTAAAAGGAGAGGTCAAAAAGCGACTTCTACCTCTCTTTCCTTTTGGCTTAAAAGCATTATCCGATTGGCTTATGAGACTGCCGGACGGCAGCCTCCTGAAAGAATCACAGCTCACTCCACTAGGGCTGTGGCTTCCACATGGGCCTTCAAGAACGAGGCTTCTGTTGACCAGATATGTAAGGCAGCGACTTGGTCTTCACTGCACACTTTTGCCAAATTTTACAAATTTGATACTTTTGCTTCTTCGGAGGCTATTTTTGGGAGAAAGGTTTTGCAAGCCGTGGTGCCTTCCATTTAGGTGACCTGATTTGCTCCCTCCCTTCATCCGTGTCCTAAAGCTTTGGTATTGGTTCCCACAAGTAAGGATGACGCCGTGGACCGGACACACCAATGTTGGAGAAAACAGAATTTATGCTTACCTGATAAATTACTTTCTCCAACGGTGTGTCCGGTCCACGGCCCGCCCTGGTTTTTTAATCAGGTCTGATGAATTATTTTCTCTAACTACAGTCACCACGGTATCATATGGTTTCTCCTATATATATTTCCTCCTGTCCGTCGGTCGAATGACTGGGGTGGGCGGAGCCTAGGAGGGATCATGTGACCAGCTTTGCTGGGACTCTTTGCCATTTCCTGTTGGGGAAGAGAATATCCCACAAGTAAGGATGACGCCGTGGACCGGACACACCGTTGGAGAAAGTAATTTATCAGGTAAGCATAAATTCTGTTTTCTGGTGGCCTATATTACCAAGTGATATCAAACAATATATGCAATCTTGTGTAATATGCACCAAATGCAAACCTTCACAAATCCGACCTTATGGTTATCTTTTATCTCTTCCTCTAATTATAACACCATACTTGATGTGGTAGACCTGTTCACAAAAATGGCCCATTTTATACCATCTCATGGCCTTCCAACTGCCACTGAAACAGCCGATCTCTTCCTTATGCATGTTGTGCGCTTACACGGACTACCGGATTCTATAATCACAGACAGGGGTACCCAGTTCACATCAAAGTTTTGGACCCAATTATGCAAATGTCTGCACATCATCTTACTTCAGCTTATCACTCACAGTCCAAAGGGGAAACAGATAGGGCTAACCAAACACTTGAGCAATATTTACGTTGCTACTGTACCTTCCAGCTGGATAACTGGTCTACTCTGTTACCAACTGCAGAATTTTCATACAATAATACCTTGAATACTTCTACCAGTTTAACTCCTTTCTATGTGAATTATGGATTCCATCCCACTTTCCATCTGCATGAAAGAAATGATACCACCTCTCCTCTTGTTAATGATACTGTTAATACCCTGGCTGAAGGGTTTACTTTGCTACAAGAAACATTGAAAAAAGCGCAAACTAAATAAAAACATTATTATTTATGACTTAAGAAGATCCAAACCACCAGATTACAAACCTGGGGATATGGTTTGGCTATCCTCCAAACATCTTAGATTGCAAATTCCCAGTAAAAATTGTGGTGCCTTGTTTATTGGACCTTTTAAAATAGTCAGAGTTATTAATACCAACGCTGTTACTTTGCTCCTGCCCTCCAAGTTCAAGATACATCCAACTTTGCACGTATCTCTCCTCAAACCATACCATCCTGTCAGATCCACTCTCCAACCTGTCCTGTCAGATTCACTCTCCAACCTGAGACCATCCCAGCACCACTTCAGGACGATTCTGTCTATAAAGTTGTATACATTCTTGACTCAAGAATTCATCTTCAATGCTTACAGTATTTGGTCCAATGGAGGGGTTATGGTCCGGAAGAGGACTCCTAGAAACCCTCCTCTAACTTATCCGCCCCTCGTCTTGTTTAACTCTGCCACCGACGTCACCCCGATCGTCCTAAGCCTTGATCTTGGTGCCGTCTCTTGGAGGGGGTGTATTATTAGGAAACTACGAATATTTGCATATGTGAACTTTGAATATCTCAACTTTCCCTTTAAATCTTCTGATCACATGACAAATTGACAATCTGACACTATTTATCGTCATTTCCCCTTTCAGTCACTGCTAGGTAATTTTGTTACATGGATACGTGTTATGCAACTACTCAGCTCTGTTAACACTAACTACTTGTTTTCTACTACAGCCTTATACAAGCTTCTGCCAAGTTCTAATTCGTCTAATGTCACTCAGAGTATATCTGCTATAACGTTTGCCTTGTTTCTTCAAGCAGCTGTGCTTCTCTGAAACGTATTCTACAAACACACATGCTGGAGCATGTGACGTCATCATCATCTCCGTTCTACTCTACCAAACAGCTCACTTCGAAACGGCACTGATCCTGAATGTACTGGTATAGTTAAATTTTCATTTCAAGTATTGTTGGCATTCCTTTGTCTGCTCTTATCTGGACTTTACTTATTGTTTGGCATTTCAATGTCTCTCTATGCCACTTGTAATGTCTCAGCCTCCTTAAAGTGCCAGACCTTGCTCACACGCTGCTTGCTGGATTGAATCTCTGCAATGTGTCTTAACTACCTTACTCGTTCTTGCTACAGCTTGCAGCTTTGCTTCTGCTAATTCCCCTTATTATTACTGTACTGATCCTAAGTATTCAGACTCCACAAAAACACATTAACCTAGTCCTATTGGGTTAGCTTCACTTGGATTCCTTTATCAAAAAGGTTGTGAACTATACATGCATACATTTTGTGTTTGTCTCTATGTCAACTCTTAATAACATATACTTCAAGAACTCATTTCTCTTATGCTTGAATTTACTTCTTTGACCATCTCTGGGTCACCATCAGTTCTATGATCACAAATAGGATATTAGATCTAACTGTATCCAAGGTTTGGTGTGAGACTGAGTGGAGAAGTAAAAGCATTATATGTATACTTGGGTATTCATATGAGTATCCTAACAGTTTGATAAATTGGAAAGAGCGTCAAATGGAGTCAAATGTGATGGCGGTTGATCAGTATTCCGTTCAATTAAAACAAGCATCGTTCTGCGTCGGATTGATATCGCGGTATCGTTTATTACATCACACATTTCAACATTTGACGATCTTGACACTTTAACTACGGCGCATCAAATTTGCAACAAATTTGAGGCGGACTTCCAGCGCATTATCAGTTGAAACTTTGATAAATCGGACCCATAGTATTAAATATAGGGGAATTACTCCTTTATGTTTATTTTTTGTATTTGAAATAGCATGGAGATAAAAATTGCACCTGCTCATGTTATCCCTTTACATAAAAGTCAATATTTAGAGTTAGGTTATGAAATGATAATTATGGTTGGGTTGGGGGATTCAATTATTAAAACCAGCTATTTCTGATGCAAAAATCCCTATCTGTGAGGATATTTGTACAGCCTCTTGTTTACATATCTGGCAGTAATCATATTTTCAGTATAGGTGACGGTTTCATTGGGCACAAAGAGTTACTTCAAATGACAACATAAAGGTAAAGGAGCTGTTTCCAAACAATACACTCCAGCAGGTTATATGAACATATTTAAAGGTAGAATATTTTACAGAGCAATGTCCCTTTAATACAATTTATATTCAGGTGTGTGTATATGAAAATAAATATTAGCATGACTCCATGGGGCCTATTTATTAATGTGCGAGCGGACATGATCCGATATTGCGGATCATGTCCACTGCACATCGGTAAATGCCAAAAGCAAACGCTCTCAGCATTTAGCATTGCTCCAGCAGTGCTGATGCAATGCCGCCCCTGCAGATTCGCAGCCAATCGACCGCTAGCAGGGGGTGTCAATCAACCGGATCATATTCGATCGGGTTGATTTCTGTACACCGCCTCAGAGCAGACGGACAGGTTATGGAGCAGCGGTCTTTAGAGCTTGATAAATATGCCCCTATGTATGAAAAGGTTGAACATCCTCATCTCATTCAGTAGTGCAATATGCCAAACAAAATCATTCAGGTCCGTGGTAATTTAACTCCACAGCTTCTGAGGTGGTAGAGAGGTTGAAAAGAAGTAGCCTTATGCTGGTTACCTTCTATCTTGCGGTAATCATATCACCAATCATGTACTGCAAGAACTCAAAAACAGGCTGTGCTTGCTTTACAAATGGAGGTCTTAGTGCTAGCTGTAGAAATTCCTGTGGCTCAGATGACATCATACCCATATGCTTAATCACTTGAAAGTGATGCAGCATAACTGTAAAAAGCTGACAAGAAAATATCACCTGAACATCTCTATGTAAAAAAGGAAGATATTTTACCTCAGCATTTGTTAAGCTCACCAGAGTAAGTGCTCTGTGAATAGTTATCCTTCAGCTAAATGTTGAAGAAAAAAGCAACAGCCAATCAGCTTCATCAGTGCTGTTCAAACTTTACTATGACCATAGTAAACTTCATTAAACTGAGGAGGAAAATAACATCCCAGGTCTTGCATCATTGTTGGATTCTTATAGTTCCTTTACAATGGTCTGTGTCTACATAGGTCTGTGTCTTTTTTTACATAGGGATGTTCAGGTGATAGTTTCTAGTAAACTTTTTATAGTAATGTGGTATCATTTTAAAGTGTTTCAACATTTGGGTATCATGTCCCTTTAAAAATTTCTTTAAAGTGCACAATAAGCAGATTTTACTAAAGTAACTTTTACAACTAACATTGGAGCAAAAAAAAAAAAAATCTTTTAAAAAATATTAGCAATAGTTTCTAAGCTTTAACCAGAAAATAATAGGCTCATAAACTTGGATTTTATTTACTAAACATATTAGACTATAGTGCTTTTCTACCAGTAAGGGACTTTTTGTTCATAACAAAACAATTATTGTTAGAGATTTGTAACCACTCTCTCCTATGGTTTGATGAGACTTGTGGCTCTCAGTGATTGCTGATCATGAGCATTAAAATGAAAGAAAACAGCAGTATGGAAAATATTATAAGTTTAGCCTGGGTTGCTCAAGGGTATAGAAACCTAATTCACTTACCCCTGAATCATATCACGCAGAGCAACAATCACTATAGTCTAATGCCAGAAACTAGAAATGCTGACGATTTACACAGCACGAGATAAAAAGTATTTTTATAGCTTCTAATTTTGGGGAGAGTTATACAGTTTTAAGAGTTGTCAAATTAAAAGGATATGTTCCTATGAACTAAATCATCTATTCTTGGGAAAGTGTAAATTTGTTATGGTTTATTAAATGGAAATCAAAATGTTAAGTTTTATTATTCTGGTTTGTAATAAAAAAAAAAAAAAATACAATATACAGGTAGCCCTCAGTTTACGCTGGGGTTAGGTTCCAGAAGGAATAGTTGCAAATCGAAACCGTTGTAAATTGAAACCCAGTTTATAATGTAAGTCAATAGGAAGTGAGGGAGATAGGTTCCAGGCCCCTCTCAAAATTGCCATAAGTAACACCTAATACATATATTTTTAAAGCTTTGAAATGAAGACTTTAAATGCTAGACATCATTATAAACCTAATAAAATAACCACACAACACAGAATATATAATTAAACTAAGTTAAACAAATAAAAACATTTGCTAAAAAGCATTATAAACCTAATAAAATAATCACACAACACAGACTTCACTTGCATTTTTCTGCAAACAGTTCTTTCTATGCATTCCAATCTGGACTGAGTTATAGACAGGAAGATCTTGTTCCCTTGAAATCTGCTCAATAGCTCAGGTCTGGTTAAACTGATTAATTTCAGCTTGCTTGGCTTTGCTGCAACACAAACGGACAGCTCCACCTACTGGCTATTTTAATAAATGCACTGCTTCTCAATGCTTTTTAATAGCAGTCACATGACTGGAAAAAAGGTTGTTATTCTGAAACGGTGTAAATTGAACCGTTGTAAAACAAGGGCTACCTGTACTTATGTTGTAAGAATATTACTTCTTTCTTATTGGTGTACTTTCTACTGCAGAATATCTTGGTAGGGCCAGGAGCATGGATGTTTTTAACAATGGGTGTGGGTCAATTCAAATGTCTCTCAAATTTTTTATCAGTGAGGCACCACATTCTTTCTATCTAGTAAGATGACTTCTCCATAGCAATACACCTACAAATATTTATTTTAAAAATGTAGCAAAGAATAATAAGGTAATATCCATTCAGGAAGGGGCCCTTAGGTATGGAAGTATTAATGCAAAAACACAACGTCCCAGTACAAAGGGTAGATAAAGGACATGACCAAGAAAGATAGGCTAAGGGTTGGTCAGGAAGGCAGCTTCGGCAAATTAAGGTCTAGAAAGGTACCAAAACACAATCTGAAAAAAATAGTACAGTCCAGGCATTAAGGGGAAATCAGTCAGGCGAAAATCAAGGCAAATTATGATCCAAAAGAGTAGTCGAAATCAGGCCAGAGGGGAAAGATTACAGCTGAGCAGGTACAAGCAGAATCCAAAATGAGAAGTTAAAGTCCAGACAAATGGTCAATAATCAGTAGCAATCCAACAATATTAGCGAAGTAGCTTCAATACATGGGCAAAGAGAACGACGAAGAATTATCCAACAGGGAATTAGCACACCAGGGTAGCGCGGGGGACAGAAGGTGTGTAACCGAAGGACAAGAGGTCATAAAGATAACTAGGAGCATGACTGCCCATTGTGCTCTAAGTTAGAGTGAGGTCCCGATGAGGTGCGCTAAGCCAGTGTGTCTCAACCACTGTCCTCAAGTACCCCCAACAGGCCAGGTTTTCATTATAGCTGAACCAGTGCACAGGTGAAACAATCATCTGATCAGTAACACCATAGTAACTAACCTGCTCTCACCCATCAGCTGATTATTTCACCTGTGCACTGGTTCAGCTATAATGAAAACCTGGCCTGTTGGGGGTACTTGAGAACCGTGGTTGAGAAACAATGAGAAACAACATTTATCATTGCACAAGCATTTCTAGTGAAATGCTTTTGCAATACCCCCTGATCACTGGTGGCCAATGCACTGGTTCAGCTATTATGAAAACCTGGCCTGTTGGGGGTACTTGAGGACCGTGGTTGAGAAACAAATGCTCTAAGCAGAGCACTACCACAGCTTGTGACACCATGGGGTAGATTTATCAATGATCGAGCAGACATGATTCGCTGTAGCAAATCATGTCCGCTCAATCTCGCCAAATGCTGCCAGCGTACACTGTTGGCATTTATCATTGCACAAGCATTTCTAGTGAAATGCTTGTGCAATGCCACCCCCTGCTCACCGGCCGCTAAGCAGGAGGTGTCAATCAAATGTCATATGCAACATGGACTTTTAATCTGAAGTTTGTTATTTATGCAGAGTGCAACACTGACGGATTTGTATCAAATTACACTATCCAAGCGCTACATAATTTTGTGGTGCTATACAAATAAATTATAATAATAATAATAAATAATTATGAATTGTAATATCAAAGTCCTTAATAAATCCATACTGCATATAACGGAAGTCAAACTTGCCCAATCTAAGTTTATAGCAGATACTACATTCAATCATTAAAGGGGTATAACACCTAAATATTCTCTTTTGTGATTTAGAGCATACAATTTAAAAAAAGTTTCCAGTTTAGTTCTATTATGAAATTTGCTTTGTTCCCATGATATTCAGTGTTGAAGAGATATCTAGTTAGGCATCTGGGACCCAATCCTATTTGCAGCGTCGCCCGCAAAAGCCGGCGATGCCAGATTTTGCGCTGGTTTGGTATCATATATACAGCGTAGCATACAACTTATGCCCGTATATTTCACCCGTCGCCTGCAAATTTTACTCCCATAGGCTAACATGGGACCACGTCATAAGTCAGTATCCAATATCCAGCGCAAGGCCTTACGTGGCGAAAATGGAGAAATCTTACTCCATTTTCACCTCGCCATAAAATGCACCCGTAGCAAGCCTTGCGCTGAGTATTGAAGCACCTTAACTCCCTAAAATGCCTTCCAAAAAAAAACCTAACACCTAACGCATGCGCAATGTCTATCTACCTGTCAACCGCAATCCCTAATAAAGTGTATTAACCCCTAAACCGCCGCTCCTGGAGCCCACCGCCACCTACATTATATGTATTAACCCCTAAACCGCCGCTCCTGGACCCCGCCGCACCTAAATAAAGTGTTTAACCCCTAAACCGCCGCTACCAGACCCCGCCGCCACCTACATTAAATATATTACCCCCTAATCTGACCCCCCTACACCGCCGCCACCTACATTAAATATATCAACCCCTAAGCTGACCCCCCTACACCGCCGCCACCTACATTAAATATATTACCCCCTAAACCTAAGTCTAACCCTAACACCCCCCTAACTTAATTATTATTTAAAAAAATCTAAATAATATTAATATTATTAACTTAATTATTCCTATTTAAAACTAAATACCTATAAAATAAACCCTAAGATAGCTACAATATAATTAATAATTACATTGTAGCTATTTTAGGATTTATATTTATTTTACAGGTAACTTTGTATTTATTTTAACTAGGTACAATAGCTATTAAATAGTTAATAACTATTTAATAGCTACCTAGTTAAAATAATTACAAAATTACCTGTAAAATAAATCCTAACCTAAGTTACAATTACACCTAACACTACACTATCAATAAATTAATTAAATAAATTAACTACAATTATCTATAATAAAATACAATTAAATAAACTAAACTATATTACAAAAAACAAACACTAAATTACAAAAAATAAAAAAATATTACAAGAAGTTTAATCTAATTACACCTAATCTAAGCCCCTTAATAAAATAAAAAAGCCCCCCAAAATAATTACATTTTCCTACCCTAAACTAAATTACAAAGTAACCAGCTCTTTTACCAGCCCTTGAAAGGGCTTTTTGCGGGGCATTGCCCCAAAGTAATCAGCTCTTTTACCTGTAAAAAAAAAGGCAATACAATACCCCCCAACATTACAACCCACCACACACACACACCCCTACTCTAAAACCCACCCGATCCCCCCTTAAATAAACCTAACACTACCCCATTGAATATCACCCTACCTTGAGCCGTCTTCACCCAGCCGGGCACCACTGGTCATCCGATGCGGCAGAAGAGGACATCCGGACCGGCAAAAGTCTTCATCCGATCGGGGCAGAAGAGGTCCTCCATCCGGCAGAAGTCTTCATCCAAGTGTCATCTTCTATCTTCATCTTTCCGGCAATCAGCGGCTCAATCTTGAAGACCTCCGGCACGGAACATCCTTCTCACCCGACGACTACCCGACGAATGGCTGGTCCTTTAAATGACGTCATCCAATTGGAATTAAGGTAGGAAAAATCTGATTGGTTGATTTAATAAGCCAATCGGATTGAAGTTCAATCCTATTGGCTCATTGGATCAGTCAATAGAATTGACCTTGCATTCTATTGGCTGATCCAATCAGCCAATCGGATTGAACTTCAATCTGATTGGCTGATTAAATCAACCAATCAGATTTTTCCTACCTTAATTCTGATTGGCTGATAGAATCCTATCAGCCAATCGGAATTCGAGGGATGCCATCTTGGATGACGTCATTTAAAGGACCAGCCATTCGTCGGGTAGTCGTCGGGCGAGAAGGATGTTCCGCGCCGGAGGTCTTCAAGATGGAGCCGTTCATCTCCGGAAGGATGAAGATAGAAGATGCCGCTTGGATGGAGGACCTCTTCTGCCCCGATCTGATGAAGACTTCTGCCGGCCCGGATGTCCTCTTCTGCCGCATCGGATGACCAGTGGTGCCCAGCTGGGTGAAGACGGCTCAAGGTAGGGTGATCTTCAATGGGGTAGTGTTATTTTTATTTAAGGGGGGATCGGATGGGTTTTAGAGTAAGGGTGTGTGGGTGGTGGGTTGTAATGTTGGGGGGGGGGTATTTTATTTCTTTTTTTACAGGTAAAAGAGCTGATTACTTTGGGGCAATGCCCCTCAAAAAGCCCTTTTAAAGTCTGGTAAAAAGAGCTGATTACTTTGTAATTTAGTTTAGGTTAGGGAAATTTTATTATTTTGGGAGGCTTTTTTATTTTATTAGGGGGCTTAGATTAGGTGTAATTAGATTAAACTTCTTGTAATATTTTTTTATTTTTTGTAATTTAGAGGGGTTTTTTGTAATATAGTTTAGTTTATTTAATTGTATTTTATTATAGATAATTGTAGTTAATTTATTTAATTAATTTATTGATAGTGTAGTGTTAGGTATATTTGTAACTTAGTTTAGGATTTATTTTACAGGTAATTTTGTAATTATTTTAACTAGGTAGCTATTAAATAGTTATTAACTATTTAATAGCTATTGTACCTAGTTAAAATAAATACAAAGTTACCTGTAAAATAAATATAAATCCTAAAATAGCTGCAATGTAATTATTCATTATATTGTAGCTATCTTAGGGTTTATTTTATAGGTAAGTTTTAATTAGGAATAATTTAGTTAATAATAGTAATATTATTTATATTTATTTAAATAATAATTAAGTTAGGGGGTGTTAGGGTTAAACTTAGGTTTAGGGGGTAATATATTTAATGTAGGTGGCAGCGGTGTAGGGGAGTCAGATTAGGGGTTAATACACTTAACGTAGGTGGCGGCGGTGTAGGGGAGTCAGATTAGGGGTTAATACATTTAATGTAGGTGGCGGTGGTGTAGGGGGGTCAGATTAGAGGTTAATACATGTAATGTAGGTGGCGGCGGTGTAGGGGGGGTCAGATTATGGGGTATTATATTTAATGTAGGTGGCGGCGGGGTCCGGGAGCGGCAGTTTAGGGGTTAATACATATAATGTAGGTGGCGGCGGTGTAGGGGGTCAGATTAGAGGTTAATATATATAATGTAGGTGGCGGCGGTGTAGGGGGGTCAGATTAGGGGTTGATATATTTAATGTAGGTGGCGGCGGTGTGGGGGGGTCAGATTAGGGGTTAATAAATTTAATGTAGGTGGCGGCGGGGTCCGGGAGCGGCGGTTTAGGGGTTAATACATTTATTATTAGGAGTGAGAAGGGGGATTGCAGATATAGGGGTATACGTGACGGGATGATGTTTGGGACGCAGGTTAGGCATTTACGGGAGATTTCATATTTTAGTAAGTTTTTGTAGGCGCAGGCAGTTTCTAAAGTGCTGTAAGTCACTGGCGACTCCAGAAATTTGTACTTACGCTTATTTCTGGACATCGCTAGTTTGTCCGACTTACGGCACTTTAGCAACTGCTGGCAGGGTATATGTAATACCCCGATGTGCGAGGTGAAACTACGGGCGGCGCGGGTTCCCTCGCTTGTGCCAAAAACTACGCTGTATATCGGATTGCGCCCCTGGAGCACTACATGTCAGGAAATAGTGCTCATTTGCTCTTGCAAACGGTTAACATTCTTACAAAACTGCTGCCATATAAAGCTGATAATAGAAGTAAATTAGAAAGTTGCTTAACATTGCATGCTCTATTTGAATCATGAATGAAAAAATTTGTGTTTCATATCCCTTTAATATATTTGCTCAAGCATTTTGCACCATTATATTGCTACTGCAAGGTATGAAAATACTTTGAGTTTTTGAACCTTAAACTGGATTTGATATTTGCATTTTTAAGTGCCTCATATCCACATGTTTTGATTGTGACTCCATCTACAAATCCTTTTGCCAGATCTAAACACTTGTTTGGGACTGACAAATCACTGCTTATCAAGATATAAGCACACTTGTATCTGCTGATTGTGTGCTCTTTAGTTAGATCAGTTTCAGCTCACAGTGGGTTGGCTATCAAGGCTGGGAGCGTGAGCTTATATGATGCTGCATTATACTCATTGGATTTCTTACCAGCTATGTTTAAATATTTTGACAGTGCATAAAGAACAACAATCTTTAAATTGATCTGCATTACTTTAACAGAGCATTACTGTTGCTATTCGGCAAGATTTTAACCTTGAAACAAAACTTTCTTATTTCTATTAAAGGCACAGCAGGTCATTTTTTTATGTATGCACCTTAAAGTGAGAGTCAGTCCTAGCGTTTGTGAAACGCTAGGATTGACCATTAAAACAAATAAAGGGGACTTTCATTCATGAAGAATAAAATACTTTAGGCTGAAAGCACCTTTACTTGTTTCAAGCGTTCGCCATTTTGAGCTTCTAAGGCAGCCCACGGTAGAACGCTGTTTTGCTAGAGAGGTAAAGTTTTCACCTCTTAGCCAATTACCGTGCAGGAAATCCAGATTGGTGCCCTTTGGAGCCGGATTTCCTGCATGGCTATTGGCTAAGAGGTGAAAACATCACCTCTCTAGCAAAACAGCGTTATGCTGTGGGCTGCCTGAAACCAGTAAAGGAGCTTGTTTCAATGGTCAATCCTAGCATTTCACAAACACTTGGATTGACTTTCACTTTAAAGGAACATGAAATCCATATTTCTTCCACGATTCAGATAGATCATGTGATTTTAACAAATTTACATAATTCTATCACTTTATTTATCTTGTTTTCTTGGTATCCTTTGTAGAAAGGATACCTAGTTAGGGTCAGGAGCTTCTGATTGGTGGATTCACAGACTGTATATGCCTCATGCTGTTGGCTCACTGAATGCATTTAGCTAACTCCCAGTAGTGCACTGCTGCTTTTTCAACAAAGGATGGCAAGAGATTAAAGCAAATTAGAGTGTAGAAGTAAATTAGAAAGTTATTTAAAATTGTATTCTCTATCTGAATCATGTAAGAATATTTTTTGGTTTCATGTCCCTTTAAATTAATAACTTCATTGCAAAAAAATCTGTATTTTAACACTGTTTAAAGAGACATGAAACCCCAAAAAAATAATTCCATGGATCAGACAGAGCATGCAGTTTTTAACAACTTTTCAGTTTACTTCTATTATCAAATTTGCTTCATTCTCTTGCTATCCTTTTGTGAAGAGCAGCAATGCCCTACTGGGAATTAGCTGAACACAACACTAAGTGCTGAAAGCCAACAGAACTAAAGGTTAGCTAGCTGAATAACAGAAAGTTTCAGAGCTACCTCTAAATTGTAAGATCCATTCCTGGGCATTCTCTTATTAGACACCCTTAGAATGTAAGCTCTTTGGGCAAAATCTCCCAATATATGCCTGTATAGTACTTCTAAAATAACTGTTTGCCTCTTACAAATATAGACACAAAAAAGTGCTGCCCCCTCCCAATCTGCTGCCCTAGGCAAAGGATTTGTTTGCCTAGGCCAAAATATGCCGCTGAGAGGAGATGATTCTCTATAGCAAATTATGTCCACTGAAAATCGCTAAATGCGTACAGAAATGCTTGTGCAATGCAGCCCCCTGCTCCCTTGCAGCCAATCAGCAGCTAGCAGGGGCTGTCAGTCATCCAGATCGAATCAGGATGAATTCAATCCGCCACTTTTTAGAGGTTAAGGAGCAGTGGTCTTACGATGGTTGATAAATGGAGCCCTATATATACACACATACATACATAAACATATATGCATGCACACTATGGGGCCGATTTATGAAAGTGCAGGCAGACATGATCCGCTGTAGTGATCATGTCTGCCGCACATCGATAAATGCCAACAGCATACGCTGTCTGCATTTATCATTGCACAAGCATAGATATCAACCCTTCCTTGTCATATAATATATACACACACACATACAGGCATTTCTTGTTTTATTGCACTTCGCAGATATTGCTCTTATATATAATTATAGGTTTGTGGTATGTATGTATATATATATATATATATATATATATATTCACAACACACAGAGAAAACCCAGCACTCACTTACAAGCTCTCAGCTAAGATTTAAAAGCAAAAATGGAAAGGTTAGTCACCGCATCTGGCCAAATGGGACAAGCTCAGGTACCCAGGTGCACCCTTCCCTTGTTTTCAGTTTGTTTGGATTTGAAATCTTGCATTGTGTGGCTGTTTTAGGGTCTCAGGTATTGGAAAGGACCTTGACATGGTACCTGAGCTTGTCCCATTTGGCCAGATGCGGTGACTAACCTTTCCATTTTTGCTTTTAAATCTTAGCTGAGAGCTTGTAAGTGAGTGCTGGGTTTTCTCTGTGTGTTGTATTAATTTGTTTTGTAATTTTCCCTATGGTTCTTGCACCCAGACTTGTCTGGGGTTAACTGCTTGTGGCTCTGGGGACAGCACAGCTTCCTGTGAGTGCCAGTGGCACCCAGGGCTGAGCATGTTGCAGGGTCATGGGATGTGTACCCGGTCCGGTATGAGAGTGCAGTTCCCTTCTGTGTTTTGTATATGTCTAGGGTGGTTACATATTCCTGTGCACCCTTCCCTTGTTTTCAGTTTGTTTGGATTTGAAAGCTTGCATTGTGTGGCTGTTTTAGGGTCTCAGGTATTGGAAAGGACCTTGACGTGGTACCTGAGCTTGTCCCATTTGGCCAGATGCGGTGACTAACCTTTCCATTTTTGCTTTTAAATCTTAGCTGAGAGCTTGTAAGTGAGTGCTGGGTTTTCTCTGTGTGTTGTATTAATTTGTTTTGTAATTTTCCCTATGGTTCTTGCACCCAGACCTGTCTGGGGTTAACTGCTTGTGGCTCTGGGGACAGCACAGCTTCCTGTGAGTGCCAGTGGCACCCAGGGCTGAGCATGTTGCAGGGTCATGGGATGTGTACCCGGTCCGGTATGAGAGTGCAGTTCCCTTCTGTGTTTTGTATATGTCTAGGGTGGTTACATATTCCTGTGCACCCTTCCCTTGTTTTCAGTTTGTTTGGATTTGAAAGCTTGCATTGTGTGGCTGTTTTAGGGTCTCAGGTATTGGAAAGGACCTTGACGTGGTACCTGAGCTTGTCCCATTTGGCCAGATGCGGTGACTAACCTTTCCATTTTTGCTTTTAAATCTTAGCTGAGAGCTTGTAAGTGAGTGCTGGGTTTTCTCTGTGTGTTGTATTAATTTTTTTGTAATTTTCCCTATGGTTCTTGCACCCAGACCTGTCTGGGGTTAACTGCTTGTGGCTCTGGGGACAGCACAGCTTCCTGTGAGTGCCAGTGGCACCCAGAGCTGAGCATGTTGCAGGGTCATGGGATGTGTACCCGGTCCGGTATGAGAGTGCAGTTCCCTTCTGTGTTTTGTATATATATATATATATATATATATATATATATATATATACATATATACACACTCACCTATAAATACACACCACCATCATAAAGAGTATGACTCACTGAAGGCTCAGATGATAGTAAGCTTTTTTTTAGCAATAAAACATTTTTTAATTAAGGTATGCACATTGTTTTTTTAAACATAATGCTATTCCACACTTAATAGAGTACAGTATAGTGTAAACATAACTTTTTATTGTGGTGGTCTGGAACAGAACCCACAATGGGGCCTATCTATCAAGCTCTGAAAGGAACTTGACAGCCCGTGTTTCTGGCGAGTCTTCAGACTCGCCAGAAACAGCAGTTATGAAGCAGCAGTCATAAAGACCGCTGCTCCATAACCTGTCCGCCTGCTCTGAGCAGGCGGACAGACATCGCCGAAAAACAACCCGATCGAGTACGATCGGGTTCATTGACACCTCCCTGCTGGCAGCCCATTGGCCACGAGTCTGCAGGGGGCGGCGTTGCACCAGCAGCTCTTGTGAGCTGCTGGTGCAATGCTGAATACGGAGAGCGTATTGCTCTCCGCATTCAGCGAGGTCTGGCGGACCTGATCCGCACTATCGGATCAAGTCCGCCAGACTTTGTTAAATAGAGGCCAATATTTCTGATGTACACCTGTATATATAATATCTATCTATGTGTATATACACTGTATATATATATATACACACACACTATCACTGTTAAACATTTATTTCATTAAATATGTATAAAAATAAACATAATATACATACAAATACAGATATATACATATGCACCTTTTAATAAATTTTAAAATTAAAATGTCATGATGAAAATTGAAATGTCAAGATAGAGCATTTTATTTTAAACAGTTTTCCAATTTAGTTCTATCATATTACAGTAATACGTATATACTTTTGGTATCCTATGTTCCAGTGTAATAAAATTATTTAGAAATATTAGACAGTTAATGATATCAACAACATTTTAGGAATAAGTTGCCATATTTTTACTTTTTCACAAGTACATTCTGATGGATTGGAAAATTAATCTGATTTTTGTTACTGGCTCGTTGTGGCTTTTTAAAGGGACAGTCAACAAAAAAAATATGTAATCATTTAAAAGATAGATAATCCCTTTATTTACCATTCCCCAGTTTTGCATAACCACCACATATTTTAATAAACTTTTTACCTCTGTGATTACCTTATAGCTAAGCTTCTGCAGACTGCCGTCTTATTTCAGCTCTTTTGACAGACTTGCATTTCAGGCAATTAGTGCTGCCTCTTAAATAACTCTACGGGAGAGAGCACAATGTTATTTAAAGGACACACATGAATCCATGTTATTAGCTATTCACAGCCAGACAGTGAGATAAGAGGTGGACTGCAGAGTCTTAGAAATCAGCCTATCTAGGTTTAGCCTTTAACAAAATAAGCCAAGAGATAAAAGCAAATTTTATGATACATGTAAATTGGAAAATTGTTTAAATTACATTCCCTAGCTAAATCCTGAATGTTTAATTTGGACTTTAACTGTCTCTTTAAAATACTTTTTATATAAATTATTCTATGACTAAGTACTATTTGACCAATACATGCACAGAATCTCAGTCTGAAATGGCCATTATTCAATGATTATATACTCTGATATGAAGCTTGATAAATGGCGCCCTTTATGTCAGGTCTCCGAAACAGCAACATTTCTCACCACTATTATAGCGTAGGGCTCGAGTGCAACACTTAACTCACTACTAGTATTATGAGCATTAATAGCGCTCCCTGTGCTATCAATTAAATGTATAGAGAATGCTACAAAAATCTTGGTTGCATTAAAGGGGCAGTCAACACTATAATTGTTGTTGTTTAAAAAGATAGATAATCCCTTTATTACCCATTCCCCAGTTTTGCATACTTTTTCAACTGTTTTTGCCCCTCATTTCAGTTCTTTTGACAGACTTGCATTTTAGCCAATTAGTGCTGACTCCTAGGTAACGTCATGTGCGTGAGCTCAATGTTATCTTTATGAAAGACAGGAATTAACTCCCTCTATTTGTGAAAAACTGTCAAAATGCATTCAGATTAGAGGCGGCCTTCAAGGGCTAAGAAATTAGCATATGAGCCTACCTAGGTTTAGCTTTCAACTAAGAATACCAAGAGAACAAAGCAAAATTGGTGATAAAAGTAAATGGGAAAGTTGTTTAAAATGACATGCACTATCTGAATCATTAAAATGTTTATTTTGGACTTGACTGTCCCTTTACGATTATCTTGTAAACCGTTTTTTTAATCCACTTATGGTACCAGCTGATGCATTATCCTTAGTACGGGTCTGAGCACACCCCAATATTGTCATTTGCGCTTCACTAATCTAGGCCTTTATGAGTATTTACATTTTGACTTTAAAGTCCCTTTCATCTAAAACTGAACTGTTTCTTTGTTTTTTTATCACCCCTGTTAAAATAAAATGTCTATTGTTAGCAAGAAGAAATAAGTCTAATTATGGATATCTCACAGCTGCATTTTGTTCTTGTTATCTTGATTCATTTTAGATTTTGTTTTTATAGTTATCTTTGTATCAGTTTGGAAGGATTTCGTAAAGCAATGACACAGTTAGTGGTGATCTAGTAATTGGTTCTATCTATGACAGTCAAATGTGCGTTTATTATCACAAAGGATGATCTCATATTAAACATAACCTCTGACTGTTTCTTCTTTCCTATTAAATATTAAACATACATACTTTTTCCCCTTTCCTCTATTCCATCACAATGAATTGGGCTTCAGGGCATATTGTATAGTTATACACAGCAAGGGACAAAAGCTCATTCCTAAAGGAAAGTAGAATATTGTTCTTGTCCTTCCGCCAGTAATGATCGTAATCTTCATGAGCAAGGCAGTGTTCCTATGGCAAGTCACAGTATGTAGTAGTATTTAGCTTTAGCTGCAAAATCTTACTTGAACTAACCTTTTACTCACAATTACTGTTATATTTGTTTGTTTCTTTAGTTATTATGAGAATGTTAGAATACACAAGAAATACGCAAGAACATTTTATATATTTATTTTTTTTTTATTTCTTCTCTTTTTTTCATTTTTTTTTCACTTTAATCTCTAAATTACACATACTGTAATTTAAACGTACAGTTTGTGCTTAGGGTTTGAAATAAAACCATAAAATTAAAATGAGAAAAAATGCTGCTACCGAGCAAACAGTGTAGAAAACTTTATTCCATGATAAAAAAAAGATGGGGACGGGTGTCTCACAGCGCCCTCTAACTTTCTTTCCATCTGGCTCCCCAAAAAACAAGATACCTAGTATATATTGTGAATAGTTAGAATTTGATAGGGTTCTAGGGAGCGCCTCAAAGTGGGCGAAGGATAAATCTGAAATGAGTCGATATGAATAGTTTGAGGTGAATGTATTATTTATACAAATTTTATTACACAGTGTGTACACAGTTAGAAAAATATGACCAATTAATTAGCACTTGGCATAAGAAACTTCACATAAAAAACATAAAAATATACTCATGAATCCATGTAACAGATTAAAAAATGATATCGTTCACAAATAATTAAAACATTAAAAGTACATATTATAGCACAAAAAGTGGTCTTAGGTTGACTGATTATCTAATACAATGTACTCCTCTCGAGTTAGGAGGGGTAGTGTAACATCAATACATAAAAATAAATAAATAACAGGGTTACAATAATACTAATGGTATAAAAACATGTGTTGAATGTTGTACTTTGCGTTTCCGCACTAAATGTCCTTAGTCCCTAGTTAAAAGGACAGGAGAAATATCCAGATTATTCTGTGATGACCAAATCCAAAAAACTTTGATTGCACTTAATCCGGTGGGGGTGGCTGATGTGAAAGTGTCCAATAAAAATGTGGTTTAAAAAATGTGGTAGAAGAATAACATTAAAAATAAAAACAAAAATTAAAAAATGCAGAAAAAATGTGAAAAGTGTAAAATTTATGATTTCAAAGATAGTTGAAAAATATATTAATTAAAAAATTCCAAAGTTAGTTTAAAAAAAAAAAAAATATATTGGCAAAAAGAGTGAAAGTCTTAGTGTGAAACAACTGATAAAGTGCTTATGCTGCTATCCTTTGTGTTCTGGGGCAAAGTTCATATACCAGAAAAAATATAATCAAACCAAAAATAGAATAAACAATCCCAGTGTACCTGTGGAACACAAATAACAAAAAATAGTGCAAAATTGCTTGTTAAATCCTAAATATAAATGAAATGAGGCTTACCATAAATAGCCAACGCGTTTCGGCCCTTCTTTAGGCCTTTTTCAAGACTGTAATCTAAAGAAGGGCCGAAACGTGTTCTATTTTTGGTTTGATTATATTTTTTCTGGTATATGAACTTTACCCCAGAACACAAAGAATAGCAGCATAAGCACTTTATCAGTAGTTTCACACTAAGACTTTCACTCTTTTTGCCAATAATTTTTTTTTTTATTTTTTTTTTAACTATCTTTGGAATTTTTTAATTAATATATTTTTCAACTATCTTTGAAATCATAAATTTTACACTTTTCACATTTTTTCTGCATTTTTTAATTTTTGTTTTTAGTTTTAACGCTATTCTTCTACCACATTTTTTAAACCACATTTTTATTGGACACTTTCACATCATCCACCCCACCGGATTAAGTGCAATCAAAGTTTTTTGGATTTGGTCGTCACAGAATAATCTGGATATTACTCCTGTCCTTTTAACTAGGGACTAAGGACATTTAGTGCGGAAACTCAAGTACAACATTCAACACGTTTTTATACCATTCTTATTAATGTAACCCTAATGTTATTTATTTATTTTTTATGTATTGATGTTACACTACCCCTCCTCACTCGAGAGGAGTACATTGTATTAGATAATCAGTCAACCTAAGACCACTTTTTGTGCTATAATATGTACTTTTAATGTTTTAATTATTTGTGAATGATATCATTTTTTAATCTATGTTACATTGATCCATGAGTATAGTTTTATGTTTTTTATGTGAAGTTTCTTATGCCAAGTGCTAATTAACTGGTCATATTTTTCTAACTGTGTACACGCTGTGTAATAAAATTTGTATAAATAATACATTCACCTCAAACTATTCATATCGACTCATTTCAGATTTATCCTTCGCCCACTTTGAGGCGCTCCCTAGATCCCTATCAAATTTCATGATAAAAAAAGACACAGTACATGGTGGAGAGGGCTCTGCTGACTTACGCGTTTCATGCCCCAAGGCGCTGACTCATAGACTTAGAGCCCAAGATAAAGACCGTTGTATTTGAAAGGTGAAACAGCCAATCCACGGTGAGGTCAAAAGTAATGATGTCAGCACTATCTGTCATATTGTCATGATCCGGTGTACATGCGTTCAGGACACAGACCCTCATGGCAGTGGTAGGGATTTGAAGACACCGACCCCTGACCCGAGGAAGAGTATCCTGGAAATGGATAGATGATATTCTGTGATTCATAGTTGCTAGAAGTTATTGTAGAATTCATGGAGAGTGCAACATTTGTATACAATATATTCTGGCTTCACTGTGACTTATAGTTAGTTAATAGGAGTAGCTGCAGGATTCAATGAAAGAAAAATATAGCAATGTGGAATGTTCAGGCTTCAGAGTAAACTGGTAGAAGATTGACACTTAGATGTAAACTAAGGTTTGTTGCAGGTTCACAGTACATATTATAAATAGTTGTATGTCAGAATTAAGCAGAGCAGCACAGGTGATAGTCAAGTTGCAAGTTTTAGACATTAATTACTATTTGTGTATATATATGCAAACTAAGGTTTGTTGCAGGTTCACAGTACATAATATTATGTATAGCTGTATGTCAGTAATAAGCAGAGCAGCACAGGTGATAGTCAAGTTGCAAGTTTTATGCATCAATTACTATTTGTGCGTATATTGGAAAATCTAAATTCTCCAGGGACTACCTCTGGAAAACTGAAAGGTTGTATATCTGGAACAAAATTATCTTTTGCTTCTAGCACAGGGTTTACAGACATTGAGGCAGCATGAGTGGGATGTAAGGAATCAGTAGTTGAAAGCAGTGTTTGTAATTGTAGAGTTTGAGAAGATAAACCATTAAGTGCTTCAAAAACAGACTGATGGTGACTAGAGACAACATCCAGCTTGGTGTGGAGTGTATTATGAGGCAATAGAGGATCTGGCACAACAGAAAATGAAACAGGAGATTCAGGATGAGTTACCTCTTTACGCTTCTGATTTTCTGTAGGCAGAAAGATTTTCTTTTTCTTCTTTTTTTAGAGATCTTAGATAACTGATATTTCTTCCCAATATGAGGCTTCTTAGGGAGGTGCCACTGTGGCCTGGAGTACCTTATATCAGGTTGAGAACAGAAATCCTCTTCATCACTGGATGCATAATTCTGAAGTAATAAATCATCATAGTAGTTGAGGGGACCATTTCTCCAAACAGCAGTCTGTAAACTAGATGTCTCTTCTTCCAGCTCTGAATCTGTCCAATCTACAGAATCCATGGGAATATCAGAAATAGGAAGATCAGTATTTCTATGAGAGGTTTCATGATGGAAGCTGTCTGTATCATCTATATTGTAAATATAGCTACCAAGGATGTCATTATAGCCAATAGGGTGAGTTTTTGGCAAATTAAAGTTGCGCTCATACCAGTCTAGTGCCAGTTCAGCTGGATCTGTGAAGTCATCCTCCTGGTTGACATATTCAGAGTCAGTATCACCAGGATGGGAATTACAAGCAGGAGGAGTAGATGGTATTTTGGAACAGTATTCCAGTCTCTTTAAATCTTTAAATGTCTGATTTTTTTCTGCTGAATCTATTAATACAGCCTCTTCATTTACATAGTCAGACTCAGAATCAGTTTCACCAAAATGGAAGTCACGGACATGAGTAGATGAAATACTAGAAAAGTGGTTCTGTCTCTTTAAATCTTTAAAGATCTGATTTTTTTCTGCTGAATCTATGGATACATTATCTTCATTTTCAAAGTAAGATTCAGAATCAGTTTCACCAAATTGGAAGTCACGGACATGAGTAGATGAAATTCTAGAAAAGTGGTTCTGTCTCTTTAAATCTTTAAAGATCTGATTTTTTTCTGCTGAATCTATGGATACATCCTCTTCATTTTCATAGTCAGATTCAGGATCAGTTTCACCAAAATGGGTCTGAGATAGGTTGTAATTTTTTATTTTCCTTTGAGGGTCGATGCATCCACTACCACTGCGGATCCCTTTTTTAGGCATTAACTTTCTGTCATGATCCGGTGTACATGCGTTCAGGACACAGACCCTCAGGGCAGTGGTAGGGATTTGAAGACACTGTCCCCTGACCCGGGGAAGAGTATCCTGGACATGGATAGATGATATTCTGTGATTCATAGTTGATAGAAGTTATTGTAGAATTCATGGAGAGTGCAACATTTGTATACAATATATTCTGGCTTCACTGTGACTTATAGTTAGTTAATAGGAGTAGCTGCAGGATTCAATGAAAGAAAAATATAGCAATTTGGAATGTTCAGGCTTCAGAGTAAACTGGTAGAAGATTGACACCTAGATGCAAACTAAGATTTATTGCAGGTTCACAGTACATAATATTATTATAATTCTGTCAGAATTAAGCAGAGCAGCACAGATGATAGTCAAGTTGCAAGTTTTAGACATTAATTACTATTTGTGCATATATAGGCAAACTAAGGTTTGTTGCAGGTTCACAGTACATAATATTATATATAGCTGTATGTCAGTAATAAGCAGAGCAGCACAAGTGATAGTCAAGTTGCAAGTTTTAGGCATCAATTACTGTTTGTGCATATATTGGAGAATCACATGAAAGCTTTTAACTGAACACATAGATGCAGAGTTCTGAATATGTTAACATATTTGTAGAATGATATTTCAGCTATGACAACTTGTAGCAGAGAATAGTTATAAAGTTCTGAGTAAGATGCTGTTGTAAATTAGAGAGTGATGATAACCAAACGTATACTTGATTTATAATAAAGTTCAGAGTTTAAGTAGCAGTGTCCAGGTAACAAAATTGGAATTATTTGGATACTTGAGATTTGATGATTTTAAGCATAGGAAATAGGAAAGGCTGTAGCTTGAATAACTTGGTTGAATTCATGCAGGAAACAGTCACAGACCTCTGTTGTTCAGGATCACAACTTCAAAGTTAATGCAAAGCACATTAGACCTGAGAAGGCTTAAAAAGAGGCTGAGGGAATCAGGTGCATGAATAATTAATCAGGCAGGCAAACTGAATGTAAATACTGCCCAAAACAGCATGAGTGTCAGAATCAGTAAAGGCAGTCTTAAAGGGATAGTGACATTAGCATGAGATATGTTACACATATAGCCGTAAGTCTGTGTGCTGGTAACCCTTCATAATGCAACGGTAATTAAAAACATTGCTTTTTTACCTGTAGTCGGTAACAATAGTGGAAAACATGATGAGAATAGTTAATATAGCTAACATTTAATAATATTAGGGGGAAACAAAATACTAATGTAAAACACTAATGAAGTAAAACAGTGCATTATGGATGTTGTGGAGCTCCTACTTACCCACAATTACTTTCTTTTTGACTCTGAGTATTACCTACAATGTCAAGGAACGGCGATGTGTGTGCGAAATTTGCCCCATCATATGCTAATTTGTTTGTGGGAGCTCCAGCACATCTATGGTATGACGGGACCACTGAAGCACGACATTCTATTTTACATGAGGTATATTGACGACCTCATATTCATAGTTAAGGAATCATTTACATTTGACTATTTTCTGTATTTTAAATATATAAATTATGAGGTCAATCTCAGATTTACTGGTGAAATGAGTAACGATAGAGTTAATTTTCTTGATCTACACCTATACGGTGACTCCATTGCTAAGAGGATTATTTATAATACCTATTGCAAAGAGAGACAGCAGGTAATACCATTTGGCATGCAACTGCTTGTCAACCAAGACACTTGGTCAACTCCATTCCTAGAAGCCAATTTATTAAGGCTTAGGCGTAATGCCAGCAATCTACAAAATTACATCCAAGAAGGCCAGGAATTAATATGTAGACTGAGTGCCATGGGGTACAATGAACGATTACTTAAAAAAACCTTTGAAGAAATCAAAGTTTGGGATCCTATTGAGAAAGCTAAAATAATAATAAATAAAAAAGAACCAATGGTCACACCAATTCCAATAGCACTACCAGCTTACAAAATGTCATGAGTATGAGTCGGGACAGAAAACAAGATCAAACAAGATGTTTTTTGATGAAGATACTATTGGCTTCTCCACAGAGTTTTCATTACATTGCAACTATATTTGTACAATTATTAGGAAACATTTGAAAGTACTAAAAGGAGATGATATTTTGCAACCTAAATTGCAAATTTGTAGCAAGTGACCACCCACTATAGCATACAAACTTTCAGCTAGCATGGTTTCTTCCAACACAGCTGTCAGGTTCTGGTGTATATGCGCTCAGGACAGAGACCCACTGGGCAGTGGTAGGGAATTGGAGACACCGACCCCTGACCTGGGGAAGAGTATCCTGGACGTGGATAGATGATATTCTGTGGTTCATAGTTGCAAGAAGTTATTGTAGAAATCATAGAGAGTAAAGCATATGAATATAATATATTGTGACTTCTATGGAAACATAAATTGATACTGTGACTAATGGTTAATAGGAGTAGCTGCAGCATTCATAAGATAAATATAGCAATGTAAGATGTTCAGGCTTCAGAGTAAACTGGTAAAAGGTTGTGACTCATGGATGCAAAGACTTACTGCAGGTTCACAGTACATAATAGTATTCAGAGCTGTAAGCAGAGTTGCACAGGTGATAGACAAATTGCAAGTTTAAGGCATTAAATACTGATTTTGCATATATTTGAAAATCACAGAAGAACTGTTTAACTGAACACATAGATGCAGAGTTCTGAATAGATTAACATGCTTGCAGGAGGATATTTCAGCTATGACAATTTGTAGCAGAAAAAAGTTGTATAGTTTTGAGTATGATGCGGTTGTAGCAATTTGAGAGATTATAAGCAATGCATTATTGTAATTTAGAAATAGTTCAGAGATTGTTAAGTTGCAGAGTCCAGGAAACAAAAGGAATTATATGGATACTTGCGGTTAGATGATTTTAAGCATAGCTTGAAGGAAAGATTTAAAAGGAGACTGAGGGAATCAGGTGCATGAATGATTAGTTAATTTGGCAGGTAAGATGACTGCAGATACTGCCCACACAGTCAGTAGCAGGGAAGGCAGTCTTAAAGGGACAGTGATATCAGGCAGGGATATTTTACAGAGCCCCCTCCTTAAAGGCGACCTCCGGGTGCCCAATGCAATCCAAATGGAGAGAGAACAACAATGACATGGAAAGCCGGTAGTAGCTGCATGGAGGTAGTGAGTCCAATCAAAAATCAAGAGAGGATGGTTGGAGATCTCTTGAAAAAGCAAAATGACAATGCGTAGGCCATGGATTTTGAGTATTAAAAGATCTTGAAAATGATGAGAGCAAAACTTTGAAGTCATCTTTCTTGTAGTCATGAGAATGCTTGAACATAAGATACAATGAGCTTCCAACCCCAGAATCATCCTCAGGGTTGATAGGTGAATGTACTTCATGACAGATGACCATGTACACAGCCAATGAAAAGGCACCCAGTCCTAGACATATGAATAGACTTTCCTCAACTTCAGAAATAGAGATGCAGCATTCTGGATAGTAAACCAGATTATCCACTTTTGGATCAGAGATTTGAGTTCCCTCAGCATTAACCTCTTGGCTGAGGATTAGATATACTCCAAAAGAAAAATCTACAGCCACTTCTAGCCAAATAGCAGGTTTTTCTTCAAAGTAGGAGATGTTAGTGTAGAATGCAAGATTTGACCAGTTCTTGCCATTTTCTGGTTCAATATCAAAGGTGTACTCACTAAGATCAGGTAAAGAAATGCCCACGCCAGGGCAAGGTTCAGGAATATCCTCAGTAGGATCAGATAAAGGTATGTTCATGCCAGGGCAAGGTTCAGGAATATCTTCAGTAGGATCAGGTACAGGATTGCACACTCCAGGGCAAGGTTCAGGAATATCCTCAGTAGGATCAGGTAAAGGAATGCCCATGCCAGGGCAAGGTTTGAGGTCAGAAGAACTGAGGACAGGTGTGCCAGCGTCAAGGCTTTGTTCATGGACAAGAGGCTTAAAGACTGGTATGCCCTCATTAGGGTTAGAAACATGAGTGTCTAAATTTGGGACAGTTGCAGAGATACTTGTACTGGGATCAGGTTCAG
Organism: Bombina bombina; assembly: GCF_027579735.1. Lineage (NCBI taxonomy): Eukaryota > Metazoa > Chordata > Amphibia > Anura > Bombinatoridae > Bombina > Bombina bombina. The sequence goes on along the minus strand of NC_069509.1, from coordinate 113,678,503 downwards.
TTATAGAAAAAGAACCCACTTTAGAGTCAGGAACCATACTCGCTTCTGAGCAGAGGGCAGGGCTTTCTTCAGGGTTCACAAATGAAGAATTTACAAGACCCACTTTTGAGCCAAGAACCTTACTTGCTTCTGAGCAGAGGGCATCGCTATCTTCAGGATCAAGTATTATTACAACCATTTCTGGGTTTAACAAATGAATACCCATACCAGGGTCAAAAACAGGAGAGTCCATCTTGATGACAGGTTTAGTAGTATCATCATGGGAAACAGGGACAGGAATGGCCACTGGGGAATCTTGTTGAAAAACCTTAGTACATGATTCAGGGTCAAGAACATCCACTTTGGGACTAGGTTCAATAATATCCTTACAGGGTTCAGTATCAGGAATTCCTGTACAGGGAACAGATGTAGTAGAAAATGTAGGTTGATGTGAAGTATCTCCCAAGGAAAACATTTTCTTAGATGCAGTAACAGAAGAACTTTGAGAAGGTGGAGTGTACTGAAATATGCCACTCTCAGGTAGATGCAGAGGAATTGTGACACAAGATTCTGACTAAGAAGTTTTCTGAGGTTCAGCAGGCATATTTATTTGAGTTTGAATTTCAGGGCTAAATTCCCCAGTGACTACCTCTGGAAAACTGAAAGGTTGTATATCTGGAACAAAGTGATCTTTTGCTTCTAGCACAGGGTTTGCAGACATTGAGGCAGCATGAGAGGGATGTAAGGAATCAGCAGTGGAAAGCAATGTTTGTAATTGTAGAGTTTGAGAAGAGATACCATTAAATGCTTCAAAAACAGACTGATGGTGACTAGAGACAACATCCAGCTTGGAGTGGAGAGTAACATGAGGCAAGAGAGGATCTGGCACAACAGATACTGAAACAGGAGATTCAGGCTGAGTTACCTCTTTACACTTCAGAGTTTCTGTAGGCAGAAATATTTTCTTTTTCTTTTCTTTAGAGAGCTTAGATAACTGATATTTCTTCCCAATATGAGGCTTCTTAGGGTGGTGCCACTGTGGCCTGAAGTACCTAATATTAGTTTGAGAACAGAAATCCTATTCATCACTGGATGCATAATTCTGAGATAAAAAAAAATCAGCATAGTTCTTGAGGGGACCATTTCTCCAAAGAGCAGTCTGTAAACCAGATGTCTCTTCTTCCAGCTCTGAATATGTCCAATCTACATAATCCCTGGGAATATCAGAAATAGGAAGATCAGTATTTCAATGTGAGGTTTCAAGATGGGAGCTGTCTGCAGCATCTATATTGTAAATATAGCACCCAAAGATGTCATTATAATTAGTGATGTCGCGAACATAAAATTTTGGGTTCGCGAATGGCGAACGCGAACGTCCGCAACTGTTCGCGAATGGGCGAACCGGGCGAACGGCCATAGACTTTAATAGGCAGGCGAACTATAAAACCAGCAGGGACTCTTTCAGCCACAATAGTGATGGAAAAGTTGTTTCAAGGGGACTAACACCTGGACTGTGGCATGCCGGAGGGGGATCCATGGCAAAACTCCCATGGAAAATTACATAGTTGATGCAGAGTCTGGTTTTAATCCATAAAGGGCATAAATCACCTAACATTCCTAAATTGTTTGGAATAACGTGCTTTATAACATCAGGTATGATGTTGTATCGATCAGGTAGTGTAAGGGTTACGCCCGCTTCACAGTGACAGACCAAACTCCCCGTTTAAAGGGACAGTCTACACCAGAATTTTTATTGTTTTAAAAGATAGATAATCCCTTTATTACCCATTTATTACCCATTTCCCAGTTTTGCATAACTAACACATTTAATAATAATAATAATATACTTTTAACCTCTGTGATTATCTTGTATCTAAGCCTCTGCAAACTGCCACTTTTTTCAGTTCTTTTGACAGACTTGCAGTCTAGCCAATCAGTGCCTGCTCCCAGATAACTTCTCGTGCACAAGCACAGTGTTATCTATATGAAATACGTGAACTAACACCCTCTAGTGGTGAAAAACTGTTAAAATGCAATTTGAAAGAGGTGGGCTTCAAGGTCTAAGAAATTAGCATATGAACCTCCTAAGTTAAGTTTTCAACAAAGAATACCAAGGCCTAGATTTGGAGTTCGGCGGTAGCCGTCAAAACCAGCGTTAGAGGCTCCTAACGCTGGTTTTGGCCGCCCGCTGGTATTTGGAGTCAGTGATTAAAGGGTCTAACGCTCACTTTTCAGCCGCGACTTTTCCATACCGCAGATCCCCCTACGCCATTTGCGTATCCTATCTTTTCAATGGGATCTTCCTAACGCCGGTATTTAGAGTCGTTTCTGAAGTGAGCGTTAGAGCTCTAACGACAAAACTCCAGCCGCCTGAAAAAAGCAGGAGTTAAGAGCTTTCTGGGCTAACGCCGGTTCATAAATCTCTTAACTACTGTACCCTAAAGTACACTAACACCCATAAACTACCTATGTACCCCTAAACCGAGCTCCCCCCACATCGCCGCCACTCGATTAAAATATTTTAACCCCTAATCTGCCGACCGCCACCTACGTTATACTTATGTACCCCTAATCTGCTGCCCCTAACCCCGCCGACCCCTGTATTACATTTATTAACCCCTAACCTGCCCCCCACAACGTCGCCGCCAGCTACTTAAAATAATTAACCCCTAATCTTCCGACCGCAAAGCGCCGCCACCTACGTTATCCCTATGTACCCCTAATCTGCTGCCCCTAACACCGCCGACCCCTATATTATATTTATTAACCCCTAATCTGCCCCCCTCAATGTTGCCTCCACCTGCCTACACTTATTAACCCCTAATCTGCCGAGCGGACCGCACCACTACTATAATAAAGTTATTAACCCCTAACCCGCCTCACTAACCCTATCATAAATAGTATTAACCCCTAATCTGCCCTCCCTAACATCGCCGACACCTATCTTCAATTATTAACCCCTAATCTGACGACCGGAGCTCATCGCTACTATAATAAATGGATTAACCCCTAAAGCTAAGTCTAACCCTAACACTAACACCCCCCTAACTTAAATATAATTTACATCTAACGAAATAAATTAACTCTTATTAAATAACTTATTCCTATTTAAAGCTAAATACTTACCTGTAAAATAAATCCTAATATAGCTACAATATAAATTATAATTACATTATAGCTATTTTAGGATTAATATTTATTTTACAGGCAACTTTGTAATTATTTTAACCAGGTACAATAGCTATTAAATAGTTAAGAACTATTTAATAGTTACCTAGTTAAAATAATAACAAATTTACCTGTAAAATAAATCCTAACCTAAGATATAATTAAACCTAACACTACCCTATCAATAAATTAATTAAATAAACTACCTACAATTACCTACAATTAACCTAACACTACACTATCAATAAATTAATTAAATACAATTCCTACAAATAAATACAATTAAATAAGCTAGCTAAAGTACAAAAAATAAAAAAGAACTAAGTTACAAAAAATAAAAAAATATTTACAAACATAAGAAAAATATTACAACAATTTTAAACTAATTACACCTACTCTAAGCCCCCTAATAAAATAACAAAGCCCCCCAAAATAAAAAATTCCCTACCCTATTCTAAATTAAAAAAGTTACAAGCTCTTTTACCTTACCAGCCCTGAACAGGGCCCTTTGCGGGGCATGCCCCAAGAATTTCAGCTCTTTTGCCTGTAAAAAAAAACATACCATACCCCCCCCCAACATTACAACCCACCACCCACATACCCCTAATCTAACCCAAACCCCCCTTAAAGAAACCTAACACTAAGCCCCTGAAGATCTTCCTACCTTGTCTTCACCTCACCAGGTATCACCGATCCGTCCTGGCTCCAACATCTTCATCCAACCCAAGCGGGGGTTGGCGATCCATCATCCGGTGGCTGAAGAGGTCCAGAAGAGGCTCCAAAGTCTTCCTCCTATCCGGCAAGAAGAGGACATCCGGACCGGCAAACATCTTCTCCAAGCGGCATCTTCGATCTTCTTCCATCCGGTGCGGAGCGGGTCCATCTTGAAGCAGGCGACGCGGATCCATCCTCTTCTTCCGTTGTCTCCCGACGAATAACGGTTCCTTTAAGGGACGTCATCCAAGATGGCGTCCCTCGAATTCCGATTGGCTGATAGGATTCTATCAGCCAATCGGAATTAAGGTAGGAATTTTCTGATTGGCTGATGGAATCAGCCAATCAGAATCAAGTTCAATCCGATTGGCTGATCCAATCAGCCAATCAGATTGAGCTCGCATTCTATTGGCTGATCGGATTGAAGATTAGGGGTATGTGGGTGGTGGGTTGTAATGTTGGGGGGGGGTATGGTATGTTTTTTTTTACAGGCAAAAGAGCTGAAATTCTTGGGGCATGCCCCGCAAAGGGCCCTGTTCAGGGCTGGTAAGGTAAAAGAGCTTGTAACTTTTTTAATTTAGAATAGGGTAGGGAATTTTTTATTTTGGGGGGCTTTGTTATTTTATTAGGGGGCTTAGAGTAGGTGTAATTAGTTTAAAATTGTTGTAATATTTTTCTTATGTTTGTAAATATTTTTTTATTTTTTGTAACTTAGTTCTTTTTTATTTTTTGTACTTTAGCTAGTTTATTTAATTGTATTTATTTGTAGGAATTGTATTTAATTAATTTATTGATAGTGTAGTGTTAGGTTAATTGTAGGTAATTGTAGGTAGTTTATTTAATTAATTTATTGATAGGGTAGTGTTAGGTTTAATTATATCTTAGGTTAGGATTTATTTTACAGGTAATTTTGTAATTATTTTAACTAGGTAACTATTAAATAGTTCTTAACTATTTAATAGCTATTGTACCTGGTTAAAATAATTACAAAGTTGCCTGTAAAATAAATATTAATCCTAAAATAGCTATAATGTAATTATAATTTATATTGTAGCTATATTAGGATTTATTTTACAGGTAAGTATTTAGCTTTAAATAGGAATAAGTTATTTAATAAGAGTTAATTTATTTCGTTAGATGTAAATTATATTTAAGTTAGGGGGGTGTTAGTGTTAGGGTTAGACTTAGCTTTAGGGGTTAATACATTTATTAGAATAGCGGTGAGGTCCGCTCGGCAGATTAGGGGTTAATAATTGAAGGTAGGTGTCGGCGATGTTAGGGAGGGCAGATTAGGGGTTAATACTATTTATGATAGGGTTAGTGAGGCGGATTAGGGGTTAATAACTTTATTATAGTAGCGCTCAGGTCCGCTCGGCAGATTAGGGGTTAATAAGTGTAGGCAGGTGTCGGCGACGTTGAGGGGGCAGATTAGGGGTTAATAAATATAATATAGGGGTCGGCGATGTTAGGGCAGCAGATTAGGGGTACATAGGGATAACGTAGGTTGCGGCGGTTTACGGAGCGGCAGATTAGGGGTTAAAAAAAATATGCAGGGGGCGGCAGAATAGGGGTTAATAAGTGTAAGGTTAGGGTTGTTTAGACTCGGGGTACATGTTAGAGTGTTAGGTGCAGACGTAGGAAGTGTTTCCCCATAGGAAACAATGGGGCTGCGTTAGGAGCTGAACGCTGCTTTTTTGCAGGTGTTAGGTTTTTTTTCAGCTCAAACAGTCCCATTGTTTCCTATGGGAGAATCGTGCACGAGCACGTTTTTGAGGCTGGCCGCGTCCGTAAGCAACTCTGGTATCGAGAGTTGCATTTGCGGTAAAAATGCTCTACGCTCCTTTTTTGGAGCCTAACGCAGCATTTGTTTGAACTCTCGATACCAGAGTTAAATTTATGGTGCGGCCAGAAAAAAGCCTGCGGAGCGTTAACAGCCCTTCTACCACCAAACTCCAAATCTAGGCCCAAGAGAACAAAGCAAAATTGGTGATAAAAGTAAATAGGGAAATTGTTTAAAATTACATGCTCTATCTGAATCATGAAAGTTGATTTTGGCCTAGACTGTCCCTTTAACGCACCGCAAACAACCGCAAACAGTCCATTTGCACAACCGCAAACTCCACATTTGCACAAGGTTGGATACCAAGCTAGCCATGTCCCGTTCCTTGTCCTCACTGATGTCATTGAAGGTCTCTTCCTCCACCCAGCCACATACAACACCAAGGGTCCCCGAAAGGTGACAACAAGCCCCCTGGGACGCCTGCTGTCTTCCACCTCCTCAAAGCCACCTTCCTCCTCTGACTCCTCTTCTTCAGACTCCTCTCTCTGCATTGCCTCTCTCTGCATTATTATAAGGTGTGTTAAGTAGTACTATTCCTATCAGTTTAATCCCTGTTACGTCCCCTATCAGAGAACGTGTATATGGCATCGATTTTAGGAACCGGGAGATGGAAAAAGATGCTTGGTCGGTCCTCCTACTTCAAATTTGGGGCACTGCGCGTGCAATCTAATGTGCCACTAGTTATGAGTGGTGTGTTAAGTAGTTCTATTCTTATCAGTTTAATCCCTGTTACGTCCCCTATCAGGGGACGTGTATATGGCATCGATTTTAGGAACCGGGAGATGGAAAAAGATGCTTGGTCGGTCCTCCTAATTCAAATTTGGGGCACTGCGCGTGCAATCTAATGTGCCACCAAATATGAGTGGTGTGTTAAGTAGTTCTATTCTTATCAGTTTAATCCCTGTTACGTCCCTTATCAGGGGACGTGTATATGGCATCGATTTTAGGAACCGGGAGATGGAAAAAGATGCTTGGTCGGTCCTCCTACTTCAAATTTGGGGCACTGCGCGTGCAATCTAATGTGCCACCAGATATGAGTGGTGTGTTAAGTAGTTCTATTCTTATCAGTTTAATCACTGTTACGTCCCCTATCAGGGGACGTGCATATGGCATCGATTTTAGGAACCGGGAGATGGAAAAAGATTCTTGGTCGGTCCTCCTACTTCAAATTTGGGGCACTGCGCGTGCAATCTAATGTGCCACCAGATAGGAGTGGAGTGTTAATTAGTACTATTCCTATCAGTTTAATCCCTGTTATGTGCCTTTTTTTGGTTTGGTTTAAGAAGCCACAGTGCAGCACCAGAGGCCAGAAAAATTAGGCATGTACACATGGCTGAAAAGTTAGGTATTATTGCAGCCGCTGCTGTAGCAGCGGCCAGAAAAATTGATGTTTGTTTCCCAGGCAGAAACTGCCCTAAAACATTGCGGCTTGAACCCTAGTTGGTGGCGGATAAGTCACGCAAGTCATCCGGCATTCAGAGATCAAATACAGCAGTGTGTGGACCATTTTTAGCCCAAGGCAGCTCATCTCATCAGGCCTTTCTTTACTCGAATGTATCGCCCAATGTCAGTCCCTTCGGGATCCATCCCTCATTCATCTTAATAAAGGGGAGGTAATCTAGACTTTTTTGACCTAGGCGACTTCTCTTCTCAGTGACAATACCTCCTGCTGCACTGAAGGTCCGCTCTGACAGGAAACTTGAAGCGGGGCAGGCCAGAAGTTCTATCGCAAATTGGGATAGCTCAGGCCACAGGTCAAGCCTGCACACCCAGTAGTCAAGGGGTTCATCGCTCCTCAGAGTGTCGAGATCTGCAGTTAAGGCGAGGTAGTCTGCTACCTGTCGGTCGAGTTGTTCTCTGAGGGTGGACCCCGAAGGGCTGTGGCGATGAGAAGGACTTAAAAAGCTCTGCATGTCCTCCATCAACAACACGTCTGTAAAGCGTCCTGTCCTTGCCGGCGTGGTCGTGGGAGTCATAGGATTACTTTTACCTCTTCCCCTGTTGGATTCCCGTTGTTCTGTGACATCACCCTTATACGCTGTGTAAAGCATACTTTTTAATTTATTTTGGAACTGCTACATCCTTTCCAACTTGTGGTAATCTGGTAACATTTCAGGCACTTTATGCTTATACCGGGGGTCTAGTAACGTGGACACCCAGTACAGGTCATTCTCCTTCAGCCTTTTTATACGAGGGTCCCTCAACAAGCACGACAGCATGAAAGACCCCATTTGCACAAGGTTGGATGCCGTGCTACTCATGTCCCTTTCCTCGTCCTCAGTGATCTCACTGAAGGTATCTTCTTCCCCCCAGCCACGTACAACACCACGGGTACCAGATAGGTGACAATGAGCACCCTGGGATGCCTGTTGTGGTTGGTCTTCCTCCTCCTCCTCAAAGCCACATTCCTCCTCTGACTCCTCTTCCTCACAATCATCTTCCAGTGTTGCCGCAGGTCCAGCAAGCGATGCTGAGAAGGCTGTTTCTGGTGGTGATGGTGACCACAACTCTTCCTCTTCACGCTCATCTACGGCCTGATCCAGCACTCTTCGCAGGGCACGCTCCAGGAAGAAAACAAATGGTATGATTTTGCTGATGGTGCCTTCGGTGCGACTGACTAGGTTTGTCACCACCTCAAAAGGACGCATGAGCCTACAGGCATTGCGCATGAGCATCCAGTAACGTGGCAAAAAATTCCCAGCTCTGCAGAGGCTGTCCTAGCACCCGGGTCATACAAATAGCCATTAACGGCTTTTTCTTGTTGGATCAGGCGGTCGAACATTAGGAGTGTTGAATTCCAACGTGTCGGGCTTTCGCAAATCAAGCGCCTCACTGGCATGTTGTTTCGCCACTGGATATCTGAAAAGTGCGCCATGGCCGTGTAGGAACACCTGAAATGGCCACACACCTTCCTGGCCTGCTTCAGGACGTCATGTAAGCCTGGGTACTTATGCACAAAGCGTTGTACGATCAGATTACACACATGTGCCATGCACGGCACATGTGTCAACTTGCCCAAATTCAATGCCACCACCAAATTTCTTCCATTGTCACTAACCACTTTGCCGATCTCCAGTTGGTGCGGAGTCAGCCACTGATCCAACTGTGCGTTCAGGGCGGACAGGAGTGCTGGTCCGGTGTGACTCTCTGCTTTCAGGCAAGTCAACCCCAAGACGGCGTGACACTGCCGTATCCGGGATGTGGAATAGTACCTGGGGAGCTGGGGGGGTGCCGTTGATGTGGAGCAAGACGCAGCAGCAGAAGAGGACTCAGCCGAGGAGGTTATAGAAGAGGATGGAGTAGGAGGAGTAGAGGAGGTGCAGCAGGCCTGTCTGCAAGTCGTGGCAGTGTCACCAACTCCTCTGCAGAGCCATGCATTCCATGCTTGACAGCCGTCAGCAGGTTTACCCAATGCGCAGTGTAGGTGATATACCTTCCCTGACCATGCTTTCAGACCAGGTATCAGTGGTCAGATGGACCCTTGCCCCAACACTGTGTGCCAGACATGCCATTACTTCCTTTTGCACAATCGAGTACAGGTTGGGGATTGCTTTTTGTGCAAAGAAATTTCGGCCGGGTACCTTCCACTGCTGTGTCCCAATAGCTACAAATTTTTTGAACGCCTCAGACTCCACCAGCTTGTATGGTAAAAGCTGGCAGGCTAAGAGTTCAGACAAGCCATCTGTCAGATGCCGGGCAAGGGGGTGACTTTGTGACATTGGCTTCTTACGCTCAAACATGTCCTTGACAGACACCTGACTGTGGGCAGATGAGCAGGAACTGCTCAAGTTGAGACACGGAGTGGCGGATGGTTGAGAGGGGGCAAGGAGGACAGCAGTGGTTGACGTGGCTGAAGATGCTGGACCAGGAGGAGGGTGGCGGCTTTGATTTTGTGTGCTGTTTGTACTCATGTGTTGTTCCCATAGGCGTTTATGATGTGCGATCATGTTCCTTCGCAAAGCAGTTGTACCTAGGTGGGTGTTGGACTTCCCACGACTCAGTTTCTTTTGGCACAGGTTGCAAATGGCATCGCTGTTGTCAGAGGCAGACACACAAAAAAAATGCCACAATGCTGAGCTCTGCAATGACGGCATTCTGGTGGTGGCAACAGCATGCATTGATTGGTGTGCTGTCTGGCTGACCCCAGGTGCCGATGCATGCTGTCTGACTGTGCCACTAGCTCCTTGCGACGACCTCCCCCTCCTTCCAACTCGTCTCCTCCTCCTCTCTGTCTCCCCATCTGAACTTTCCCCCTCTTCTTCTTCTCTTCTAGCGGGCACCCACGTGACATCCACGGATGCATCGTCATCATCAACCGCTTCACTTGTATCTGACAAGTCAACAAAGGAAGCAGCAGCGGGTACAACATCATCATCATCACACTGTCACGATCCCCTCCGTTCAACGCCGTCTCCCCGCGGCTCCTGGATCTCTTTTGTTCACATTACGTTGTCTAGCAACGTGACGCATTTTCGGACACTCCCTCTGATGTCATGGCCCTCTCTCTCAGCCTTTAAATGACAGTGGGAGATCTTATTCGGGGCCCGTTTGTAAACCTGACTGCGGTTCAGTGAGTACTCTGTTTTTTTCCTGACTTTGCCTATTCTAAGTCCCTCAATCTGTCTCCTGGAAAACGACCATTGCCTGTCTGACCTTGCTAATTCTAGACCCTCAAACTCTCTCCTGGATTTATTAACTCTTGCCTGTCTGACCTTGCTTTGCCTCAATCCTTGCAAACCTGCTTAAAGGGACATTACCTCTGTTTGTCGCAACCCTGCTATAAAGGAACATTTATCATTTGTTTGCTGATAACCTGCTTAAAGGGACATTATCTCTGTTTGTTGCAAACCTGCTATGAAGGAACATTTATCATTTGTTTGCTGATAACCTGCTTAAAGGGACATTATCTTTGTTTGTTGCAAACATGCTAAAAAAGGAACATTTACCATTTGTTTGCTTTTAACCTGCTTAAATTGACATTATCTTTGTTTGTTGCAAACCTGCTAAAAAGGAACATTTACCATTTGTTTGCTGATAACCTGCTTAAAGGGACATTATCTTTGTTTGTTGCAAACCTGCTAAAAAAGGAACATTTACCATTTGTTTGCTTTTAACCTGCTTAAAGGGACATTATCTTTGTTTGTTGCAAACCTGCTAAAAAGGAACATTTATCATTTGTTTGCTGATAACCTGTTTAAAGGGACTTTATTATTTGTTTGCTGCAAACCTGCTTAAAGGATCATTAGTTTCATTATTGGATTCAAAGCTGCTTAAAGGGACAGTTATCATTAATTTGTTGCAAACCTGTTTTAAGGAACATTTATTTATTGCCGGATACAAACCTACTTAAATGGACGCTTATTATTTGTTTGTTGCAATCCTGCTTTAAGGATCATTTATTATTTATTTGCAGATCTGCTTAAAGAGTCATTATTTTCATTTTTTCCTTTCAACTACTGTTAGGGGTAATATGAACCTGATGGCAGCCATCTTGTTCTTCGCAGCCATCTTGTTCCTCGCAGCCATTTTGTAATGAATAGACTTTATTATACTGGGGTATTATGCAGTGAGAATTATATGCATGTTATGAGTTTCTTTAGCTATTCGGCCTTGCCAATGTACCCTGGCCTAATGCCTAGAAGTAAGATAGAATAAGATAATGTAAACAAGAGGCTTTAGACACTCGGTTGTCTCTGCAGATGGTAGTTTGTTATGACTCTGTAAATATTGTTATGAGAAACTCATGTTCCAGTTTTTCCTTGTAAATTGCTCTGTATAACTGTGTAAGATGACGCGGTCCTAACGTGTCATCCCCTTAACCCTGTATGTCACTATAAGAAAGGCTTGCACTGTGCAATAAACAGAATTGGCTTTCGATCATAATGCTGCGTGGTCTGAGTCATTCTAAGGGGCCCTTATCAGATAATCTACATATGCCTCAGGTGGTACACTAGGCCCCAGGCTTTGGCCTGCGCTGACACCCCCCCGTGGAATAATACACCTTACAATTCTTGGTGGCAGCGGTGGGATTCGCAGTGCGTAAGTATGAGTGCTTTTACCATGCTTTCCTTCTGTGAATCTGAACCTAAATTTAGTTGTTTGTGTTTTTTTAAAAAAAAAAAAAAAAAAAAAAGGTGTAATATATGATATAAGGTTAAAGGGGTTCCTGTGGTTGAAGCACAGGTTTGCGGAGGTTATAGTCCTGCCGGCAGTTGTGATACCCCTCCAGACAGGTAATCAGTCCTGTGCTGGGACACGACAGGTATTGTGAGTCCTGTCGGTGATAAGCGCGCAAGTAATATATGTATGCCAGTTGACGGGGAGCTTTTAAGATAAGCTACTCCGGGCGAACGTGGCAGTAGAGTGAGTGAGTCTCACGTGTGTTGAAGTTTCCCATATTCATTCCCATAATAGAGTTTTGCTACCCACCTGAAGCTCATGTTGATATCTGATGCTTGCTTTGCTTTGGTTATTTGTGTGGTGCTGCTATATAAAATGATGCTGTGCATAGAAAATATTAAGTGGCTGTGCATGTTATTATTGTGGCTATTATTGTATTGAGAAAGGGGAACTGCTCATAGATAAGATTGCACAGAGAAAATTACATGTATAAGGTAAAAGAAAAGAAGAGTTAATAGTTTCTGCAAAAGACAGAAATATTTTTTTAAAACACTGTCAGTAAGTACTGCTGTTTGATAAATAGAGAAATCTCTGTGTTAAAGAATGTAGCAGGCAAAGAAGGGGGGCCACCACTGAGCGCGCACATAGCTCAGAAGAAAAAAAAAAAGAGAGAAAAGAAATCCTGTCTCCGTTTGTAAGATTTTTTTTGTTTGCTTGCAGTAACAAAAATGAAATTTTGTATATTGAGATGCATAATGTGTGATGGTCTGTAGGTTCTCACTGTGGTATGAGTGTAACAGATTTGCTTTAAACCAAAAAAACTGAATGTATTATTTGAAAATGATTATCCCACTCCAGGCAAAAAATGGCCATTTTGCGTGGAATCGGAAAGAAGAACAAAATACATTGTAGACATGGTGAAAAGTTAATCTAGTGTTTTTTATATATATATATATATATATATATATATATATATATATGTATGCCGTACGCTAGAAATTAGATGTTTTTCTGAGAAAGGAAAAAAGGGAGTGAATCTCTGGTATGCGAGATGGAATGAACTTGTGTGTCTGTATCGTAAGAATGTTTCCTTATGTTTCTCTGTTGGGAAATCAGACGTTTTAAGAAGATATTTTGTAATGTTATTTTATATACCTGTATTTTAAAGTCACCAGCATGTTTTAAGTATGTGGTATTCATATGCAGTTTTAGTTTTAAGTGATAATTGTTGTTCGGCATGTAAAGATATGATATTGTTTTTGCAAGTGAAGTAACGGCTTTGAAAGTGCGATGGTGTGGGATTTTTTGTCACGCTCTGGTAAATATGAAACTGTTTCTGGTATGATTAATGGGTTAACGTATGTTGTATTTGTAAGGTCTGTGCACGGCTTGGGTGCACACAATGAAATATATTTATAGGCTGTAATTGAAAGTTTTTCTAAAAGGGCGTCCGTTTTTGTTGCAAGTAAATTAATCTGCAGGTCATGCTACAGTACAGAGGTGAAATTGGTGTGGTAAATCATACAAGCAGCCTAAATTATGGTTAGGATATACATATGTAATTTGCGTGATGAATGGTTAGTCCTTAAAGGGACGGTTCACTGTAACAAGGTGTTGCTATTAATTTATCGTCCATGACTTGTTATACAAGCGGCATATTATCTTATATTTTTCTGGAAAATCAGAGCTCAGTGCGTAGACGGAGCAATAGAAAATTGTCATTTTATTATTTAAAGAACCAGTGCAATAACCCTGTATTAGTAGTTTGCTAAATATATTTTTAGAGACCTTTCTTTGTATATATTTATTTTAAATTTGCTGTTCAGATAGCAGATATTTTTTTGCAGCATAACTTAATTCTCTCTGTAATGCAAACTGAAGTGATAAGTTGTCTACAATTTTAGTGTAGGGATCCGTGAGACTAGCGGACAGAAAAGAAAAAAAAAACGAGAAAAAACAGAGGAGTGAAAATATTTAAAGGGATACAGGAAAACTGGTATAACATCTGAGAATTTAAGGGAATATTTACATAAAAGACGATGAGGTTTACTGTAAGCCTAACACTAGTATATTTCACTGTGTTAGCAGTTTCAATTAAAGATTATTTTTAGTTTGGTTAAAATGTCCCTTTAATTAGCCTGCATCCCACTGTGAGTGCGTTCTTATGCTGCTTATGCTTGTTTAGGCTATTTAATGAACGTCAGTATACATTTTTTTATTATAAGGATCATTGGGATTAATTTAAAGGGGAAATTGTATTAGTATTTCTTTTTCAGAAAGCTTATTTTTTTTTTGTTATATTTGGCTGGAGAGCTGCAGAATGGGGAATATCAAATTCTATACAACGTTAAATCCAATAATTTGGTTGTGGTTAAACTAATTAGCATTTATCAAGTTTTAGTGTGAATTTTATTTTTTTAAGCAGTAAACAGTGTTTCTCCTTTAAGTAGAAATGAAACTTTGAGCTTGCCTCACTATCCTTGAGAAAGACTGATAATACTGTGCATGTTTTAGTTTTCTTTAAAAAAAAAAAAGAAAAGAAGTTTCTCTCTTGTGTTTGGCTTTGTTACAGAGAGAACAATTTGCACTGTACATTTAAAGCGGCAGTACTGGTGTTCTATGTTATAAAAAATGATAACTATAAATTGCTCACTACAAAGAAACAAGTATTTATATTATATTCTGTCATAGAATATAGCTTAAAAATGATAATTTTATTTCTGTGGCTGTCAAACTGTATCTCACAGATATAACTCTTTGTTATTTAAAATAACCCCCACTGCGTTCAATAAATAAATGAGATATTATTTAATGAAGTGATTTTAGTGACACTTTAAAATATATAGTTATTTGGTTATTAACTAGTCTACCACTATTATTGCAATGACTTTGATTGCTGCTTAACAGTTAAGCCGTGGTCTATAAGGTGTCTAGAAATAAACACCCCTAAAACAAATGATGCACAGTTTATCTGATTCTACTGCATTTATATAACTAGCTAATTTATCTGATCACAGTTTTAGTTTTATTTATATGGCTTACGTGTATTTTGTCTCTTGGTGTTGTAATGAGATTTATACAGCCTGTGATAAGAGGCAGTCCTCAAAGGTTTAAAAAATTAGCATATGAGCCTACCTATGTTTGGTTTAATCTAGGAAGGTTGGTTAAAATTAAAAGTCCTATCTGAATAATGAATTTTCATTTATCCTAGAATGTCCCTTTAACAGTGGCTACTGTGGTTATCTGATCTTTCCCAAATAAGCGCAATTTTATTTGTGCAATCTGCAACTTAAGTTTCTTGGGCATCTGCTGTGATTGCTTTCTTTGTGTGATATTAAAGTTTTGTACATAGTGGATGTTTTTAATTGTTTGTCATGTTCTGAGTGTGTTGCATTTCAGCGAATGTCAGAATATGTGTTGCATTCTAAGTTAATTGTGGTTGTTTGAAATTTGTGTCAGCAGCTAATGTTTCGTTTTGTGTAAGACAAGAACGATTGGTTTTCATTGTTTGTTATGTTTTTCTCTTTTGTGGACAGCATATTGAATTGTGAAGGGTATTTCATTTTGCTTGCTATTGAGAATTGTCTCTGCATGAGTGGAGTGCATGATTTATCGTTTAGTTTCTTGTTATCTTGTGTTTGCGTGTCACATGAGATGTTTTATGCAAACATGGGGGAAGTATTGATGAATATCGTTATGTAATGGGGGTGATTGCTTTTAGGAGGTGAACCTAAAACGTTTTGAATCTCCTCGTACAATGTTATTGTCTAACCACCAGCTGTGCCCTAAAATTTCCTTGTCTTACCCCTATGCAGGGTGCACTACGTCCCTAGGATTGTCTAGAACTTTCCTTCATTGGGAATCTGGCCACGGAAAAGCATCTACCTTGCTGGCCACCCCGGTCGTAGCCTTACACCCACACCCCACTCCTTTTTTTTCCCTCCCTGGTGGATTAGATCTTTTTATTGTCTTTCTGTGTTTTATTTTGCTCTCATATTTCAGATGCCTAAAATGTTTTATTTTTCTATGTGGTTCTTAACACTATATTTGTATTTGCAGGATGAGAGTATGCTGTCTTCAGAGATTGAAACACACTAACTGAATTATTTTTGAGTTTCCATATTTAGGTAAAATCTGTACAGGCAAAATTCCATAAGTGCACTCTTCAAAAGATTAAAGATTGAAAGCAAGTAAACCTTTAAAGAAAGAAAAGATGAAGATGAAAGACCTTTAGTCAAGCTTGTTTTAACCACCATACTGCAGTAAAAAAAGTTACTGAATTATCTTTGGATCCATTCTTTGCTTTGCATGCTGGTACCAGCCCCAGAACTGGACTCTGGGTAATCCATGACTGTTTTCTCTGATGTGTGTCTTCAGGACATAAAGACTATCCTTCTCTGGACTGTGCCTTACCGCTCGATATGGAAGTCCTGTTATGCTGTTACAGGATCAACCAATTAAGTTAGGGGAGTATTGTTTTAACTCCATTCCTTATATTGCTTGTTTTGTATTTTCTTGTATTTGTTTTATTTTTATTGATCATATTTGGTCTAAGAAATCATATGCTTCATTGGTATTAGTGCACATTGTAGTTTATGTGCTTAACATAGTAACTTTTTAGATAAAGGTAACTGTGAACTTTGCAGTATTGTACCCTATTGAATGGCCCACTGAGTATAAGAAAATATGTTCAAGGAAAATGCTGCAACATAGCATAATATTTTAGACCCTTCACCCTTTAGAACATAAGGAGGACACGTCTAAGCTAGAAGTTTATAGTAAATATACAGAGAAATGTTTCAGGGAATAGCATAATTATAGTTTATGAAAGCAAAGGTATTTTTTCCCTTTTTTTAATTAGTATGGTATCTGCAAAGTGAATTTGGTCATTCCTGATGTTTGTCAAAGAGAGTAATTCTTACCATAAAGATGTGTTTACCTTTAAAAGAGCTTGTAGTTTTAAATGATGTTCTGTTTGTATGCTTTCCTCATATAGGAGTGTGAGAGAATTTAGGTTGGAGAATTATAAGCATTATAGATAGCAGCCATCCAGAATAAAGCAACACAAGGTTCTTTTATTTTTTAGAAGTTCAAAGTGATATTGTAAAGAAATTCATTTATTTTCATTGACTGTTTTCTTTTTTCCATTCTTACTACAGGGCAGGCCTTAGCATAAGTTTTAGCATAAACATTCAGGCCCTTGAGGAAGTCTGACAGGTTTTCACTTGCGTAGTATTCATGAAGTATCATTTAAAAGTGTATAGAGAAGTTGTAAATTATTCTCTGAGAAATGTCAATGTATTTAGGTTGTATTATATATCAACAATGTTTTGTTTGATTTTAAATGACATAGGATGAAAGTGACTTTTTATTTGGACATAATTGTTTCTCTTTAGTATTCTTATAGAGTTCTGTTACCATAATATAAGGCTTTACTAATTTTCTATGCCTGTCTATTTTTATGTTATTCTGTTAGAATAAAAGGATGGTATGTTAGGGTTAATATGAACCTGATGGCAGCCATCTTGTTCTTCGCAGCCATCTTGTTCCTCGCAGCCATTTTGTAATGAATAGACTTTATTATACTGGGGTATTATGCAGTGAGAATTATATGCATGTTATGAGTTTCTTTAGCTATTCGGCCTTGCCAATGTACCCTGGCCTAATGCCTAGAAGTAAGATAGAATAAGATAATGTAAACAAGAGGCTTTAGACACTCGGTTGTCTCTGCAGATGGTAGTTTGTTATGACTCTGTAAATATTGTTATGAGAAACTCATGTTCCAGTTTTTCCTTGTAAATTGCTCTGTATAACTGTGTAAGATGACGCGGTCCTAACGTGTCATCCCCTTAACCCTGTATGTCACTATAAGAAAGGCTTGCACTGTGCAATAAACAGAATTGGCTTTCGATCATAATGCTGCGTGGTCTGAGTCATTCTAAGGGGCCCTTATCAGATAATCTACATATGCCTCAGGTGGTACACTAGGCCCCAGGCTTTGGCCTGCGCTGACACCCCCCCCGTGGGATAATACACCTTACAACTACCAAAAAGGTAATCTTACTAAAAGAATTCTACCGTTATCACCTGTGTGTCAATTCAGTTCTCAAGAAGATATACAGAGTTGCTATTTCTTTTGGGGAGACCTTGTATCCTGCTTATTTTGTTTCCTGAGTGAGTCACGTCCTGGATATTTCTCAGTGTGCTAACGTGTGTTTTACTTTTCACGCTAGCAGTTGGGTTAAATCCTGGGCTGATTCTATACGGCTGACATTACAAACGGGCCATAAATGGACCCCACTGAATTATCCATGGCCGTGGCCCACCAGGGACAATTACTGGGATCTCATGCTACCCACTTGCAATCCTTGGACTCTAAGCTAGATCAAATAACTACATTATTACAGAGCTTGGTTGCTCCTATTCCTCCCAATCCTAATCCTATTGAGGCATCTCCTCCTCCGATTCCCAACAATCAATCACAAGGACAATTGAGTCCCAGGATACCTCTTCCAGACAAATATGATGGGAATCCTGAAGACTGTGGGGGTTTTCTGAATCAATGCCGACTTCACTTTCGTAACAGTCCTACCCTTTTTGCTACTCCCTCTTCTAGGATTACATTCCTCATTTCCTTAATGAAAGGAAGAGCTTTGGCCTGGGTGTCACCTTTGTTAGAAAAGAATGATCCTATACTTCAGGATGTGGATGCTTTTCTCTCTGTATTCTCTAACGTGTTTGACAAACCTGGAAGGTCTTCCACAGCTGAAGCTTCTCTTTTAGACCTACGACAGGGTGGTCAACCAGTGTCTCAATATGCCATTGAGTTTCGCACTCTTGCATCTGAAACTACTTGGAATCAGGGAGCTCTTAGAGCAGCTTTTCGCAAAGGACTTTCAGAACGTCTCAAAGATGAATTGGTGTATCGGGAACTTCCAGAATCCCTAGAAGCCTTGATAAATCTTTGTATCAGTCTAGATTCCAGATATCGTGAACGTCAACAAGAAAGAAAAAGAAATCAGAGGTCCTCAACTCGAACTCCTTTTCGTCTGGCTCCTCGTTTTTCTAACCCAGTAATGCCTGCCTCTCCTTCTCCTGATCAGGCTGAACCTATGGAAGTGGGAACCATAAAATTAACAGAAATGGAGCGTCTGAGAAGACGTTCTATTGGCCTGTGTTTGTACTGTGGCCTTAAAGGGCATTTATTAAGGGATTGTCCTACCAGGCCAGTAAAAGCCAGGGCTTAACTTCTGTCCAGGGAACTAAGTTAAGCCAAAAAAGATTTCATTCCCTCTATAATAAACTCTTTGTTCCAGTAACCCTTCAATTTGGTGATAGCAAGATACATACCCAAGCTCTTATTGATTCTGGTGCTGGAGGAGTGTTCATTGACTCCACATTTGTGTCTACTCACACAATTCCCTTATTAAGAAAAAAGTTTTCAGTTTCTGTCTCTACTGTTAGTGGAGATCCTTTGGGATCCGGATTCATCCAGTTTGCTACTAAACCCATACTTTTTTCTGTCGGAGTACTTCATTGTGAGAAGATATGTTTTGATGCTATTTCTACTCCTCAATTTCCCATAATCTTGGTTCTTCCTTGGCTTCAATTGCATAATCCTACCTTTTCCAGGGGATCATCATGCCATACTAATTGTCTTCAAGAACTTACTAAAATACCACTCACTATTGCTCTTACTACCGACACTTCTGGTTCTTTACCTATGCCTTATCAAGATTTTGTTGATGTTTTTTCCAAGAAAGAAGCAGAACGCCTCCTTCCTCACCGTCCATTTGATTGCCCCATTGATCTCCTCCCTGGGGCTCCTTATCCTCGAGGCAAGACTTACCCACTTTCAAGGCCTGAAAATGTAGCCTTGGAAGAATATATCAAAGATAATTTGGCCAGAGGATTTATTCGACCTTCCTCTTCTCTTGTAGGGGCTGGATTCTTTTTTGTGGGAAAGAAGGATGGCGGACTGCGACCTTGTATCGATTACAGAGGTCTAAATCAAATTACCATCAAGAACAGTTATCCTTTACCCCTTATTCCTGAATTATTCACATATCTTCAAGGTTCCACCATATTTACCAAACTAGATCTTCGTGGTGCATACAACCTTATCCGTATGCGCAAGGGTGATGAATGGAAGACAGCCTTTAACACTCGATTTGGGCATTATGAGTATCTGGTCATGCCTTTTGGGCTGTGTAAGGCTCCTGCTGTTTTTCAACACTTTGTGAATGAGATTTTTCTGGATTTTATGAACATTTTTGTCATCATTTACCTTAACGATATTTTGATTTTTTCTCAAAACTACCAAGATCATATACATCACGTCAGGAAGGTACTTCAACGTTTAAGAGCCAACCATCTATTTGCTAAACTGGAAAAATGTTAATTTCATCAAAGATCCATTCCCTTCTTGGGATATGTAATCTCTGAATCAGGATTTGAAATGGATCCAACTAAAATTTCTGCCATTTTGGATTGGCCTAGACCTGACTCTCTTAAAGCTTTACAACGTTTTCTGGGCTTCGCCAGTTATTATAGGAAATTCATCAAAGGTTTTGCAACAATTACGTCACCTCTTACGTCTCTCACCAGAAAAGGGCAAAACTGTAAAGAGTGGCTTCCTGAGGCTGTTAAAGCTTTTGATTCTCTCAAAGAAGCTTTCTCTTCTGCACCTATCCTCTGTCACCCAAATCCGGATTTTCAATTCATCCCAGAAGTGGATGCTTCTTCTGTTGCTGCTGGGGCTGTTCTTTCCCAATGAATACCTGACACAGGAAAGATTCACCCTGTTGGATTCTTCTCTAAGATATTCACTCCTGAATTAAACTATGACGTAGGCAATAAAGAGTTGCTTGCCATTAAAATGGCCCTAGATGAATGGAGGCATTGGTTGGAGGGTACTTCTTTACCATTTTCTATACTCACAGATCATAAAAACCTTCTATATCTTCAAATGGCCAAACGACTGAATTCCAGACAAGCACGTTGGTCTTTATTCTTCTCACGTTTTCATTACAATCTGTCTCATATACCCGGTTCTATTAACATCAAAGCTGACGCCCTTTCCAGACAATTTCAAGATACCTCAACTCCTGAGTCTGGTACCATTCTTCAACCTCATAAAGTCTTAGCCCAGTTATCAACTTCTTGGTTACAAGACTTACAATCTGCTCAGAAGGATCTTCCTTTGTCTTGCAAGCCCCCTGATGGTCTACTCTTTGTTCCTGAACGTCTTCGTTCCAAGATTCTATATTGGGCTCATGACAGTCCTCTCTCTGGACATCCTGGCATCAGTAACACCGCTCAGAATCTCAAGCAACATGTCTGGTGGCCTACTCTCTCTCAAGATGTTAAAGATTATGTCTCAGTATGTACACAGTGTGCCGCCAATAAGACTCCTCGTCAACTTCCTTCTGGTTTGCTCCAACCATTACCCATTCCTCATCAGCCTTGGACCCATTTATCCATGGATTTTATTACCGACCTTCCTCTTTCAGCTGGAAACAATACTATTTGGGTGGTTGTTGACAGGTTCACTAAGACAGCACACTTCATTCCTTTACCTGGTTTACCAACTGCCAAAAGACTTTCTGAACTATTTCTTTTACACATTGTGAGATTACATGGCTTCCCTCTGGATATCGTTTCGGATAGAGGGGTACAATTTGTTTCCCGGTTTTGGAGATCACTCTGCAAACACTTTGGAACAATGATCTCTTTGTCTACTTCACATCATCCAGAATCTAATGGCCAGACCGAAAGGGTAAACCAGTGCCTTGAAACTTATCTTAGACATTATGTGGATCATCATCATTCTAATTGGACTGGTTATCTCCCACTAGCAGAATTGACTCATAACGCCCGATACAACTCCTCTCTTCAGACCTCTCCTTTTCATGCGGCCTATGGATTTCAACCCAGAACATTTCCTCTACATACTTCTTCCACAGAAAATCCTGCTTCTGATCTATCTGCCCGAAGGTTAACTCGTCATTGGAGGAGGATACGTCTTCTTCTTTCCATGGCTTCTAAACGTTACAATTTCTTTTCTGATCTTCGACGAAAGAGAGCTCCCAAATATCGGCCTGGCGATAAGGTTTGGATTTCTTCATGTCATCTTCGCCTCAAGCAGCCTTCCACCAAATTGGGACCACGATATGTGGGTCCTTTCCGGATACTGGGTCAAGTATGTTCTACTGCTTACCGAATTGCTCTACCCAAAACTCTCAAAGCCCATCCTGTATTCCACGTATTTCTTCTAAAACCTATGTTATCTAATAGGTATTCTAAACCTATGTTCAAGCCTCCACCTCTTATGATTTATGGGCAACCTGAATTTGAGGTCAGTCACATTCTATATTCCAAACTTTGTGGCAAAAAGTTGTATTATCTCATTCATTGGAAAGGTTATCCAGTTACGGAGCGATCCTAGGAGCCTGCACAGCAGGTGAACGCCCCTGCCTTGGTTAAGGCCTTCCACAAGTCTCACCCTACTAAGCCTGGTCCTGTCCCCCGGAGGGGTCCTTGAGGGGGGGTGATGTTACGATCCCCTCCGTTCATCGCCATCTCGCCGCGGCTCCCAGATCTCTTCTGTTCACATTACATCACGCATTTTCGGACACTCCCTCTGATGTCACGGCCCTCTCTCTCAGCCTTTAAATGACGGCGGGAGATCTTACTCGGGGCCCGTTTGTAAACTTGACTGCGGTTCAGTGAGTACTCTGTTATTTTCCTGTATATTACCATTGCCTGCCTGACTCTGCCTATTCTAAGTCCCTCAATCTGTCTCCTGGAAAACGACCATTGCCTGTCTGACCTTGCGAATTCTAGACCCTGAAACTCTCTCATTAACTCTTGCCTGTCTGACCTTGCTTTGCCTCAATCCTTGCAAACCTGCTTAAAGGGACATTACCTCTGTTTGTTGCAAACATGCTATAAAGGAACATTTATCATTTGTTTGCTGATAACCTGCTTAAAGGGACATTATCTCTGTTTGTTGCAAACCTGCTATAAAGGAACATTTATCATTTGTTTGCTGATAACCTGCTTAAATGGACATTATCTTTGTTTGATGCAAACCTGCTAAAAAAGGAACATTTACCATTTGTTTGCTTTTAACCTGCTTAAAGGGACATTATCTTTGTTTGTTGCAAACCTGCTAAAAAGGAACATTTATCATTTGTTTGCTGATAACCTGTTTAAAGGGACTTTATTATTTGTTTGCTGCAAACCTGCTTAAAGGATCATTAGTTTCATTATTGGATTCAAAGCTGCTTAAAGGGACAGTTATCATTAATTTGTTGCAAACCTGTTTTAAGGAACATTTATTAATTGCCGGATACAAACCTACTTAAAGGGACGCTTATTATTTGTTTGTTGCAATCCTGCTTTAAGGATCATTTATTATTTATTTGCAGATCTGCTTAAAGAGTCATTATTTTCATTTTTTCCTTTCAACTACCAAAAGGTAATCTTACTAAAAGAATTCTACCGTTATCACCTGTGTGTCAATTCAGTTCTCAAGAAGATATACAGAGTTGCTATTTCTTTTGGGGAGACCTTGTATCCTGCTTATTTTGTTTCCTGAGTGAGTCACGTCCTGGATATTTCTCAGTGTGCTAACGTGTGTTTTACTTTTCACGCTAGCAGTTGGGTTAAATCCTGGGCTGATTCTATATGGCTGACACACACCGTACGTCCATGTGTGTAATGCTGCCTGACTGAGACATATCCCTGTTATCTACATCCTCTGGCAATAATGGTTGCGCATCACTATTACTCATTTCTTCCAACTGATGTGTAAATAACTCCTCTGACAGATCAAGTGAAGCGGCTGTGGTGCTAGTGTTAATATAGTTAATATAGCTGGCGGCGGTGTAGGGGGATTAGATTAGGGGTTAATCTATTTAATATAGCTGGCGGCGATGTAGGGGGATTAGATTAGGGGTTAATTAATTTAATATAGCTGGCGGCGGTATAGGGGGATTAAATTAGGGGTTAATGTAATTAATATAGCTGGCGGCGGGGTAGGGGGATTAAATTAGGGGTTAATGTAATTAATATAGCTGGCGGCGGTGTAGGGGGATCAAATTAGGGGTTAATCTGTTTAATATAGCTGGCGGCGGTGTAGGGGGATTAGATTAGGGGTTAATTAATTTAATATAGCTGGTGGCGGTATAGGGGGATAAAATTAGGGGTTAATGTAATTAATATAGCTGGCGGCGGGGTAGGGGGATTAAATTAGGGGTTAATGTAATTAATATAGCTGGCGGCGGTGTAGGGGGATTAGATTAGGGGTTAATCTATTTAATATAGCGGGGATTAGATTAGGGGTTAATTAATTTAATATAGCTGGCAGCGGTATAGGGGGATCAAATTAGGGGTTAATGCAATTAATATAGCTGGCGGCGGGGTAGGGGGATTAAATTAGGGGTTAACGTAATTAATATAGCTGGCGGCGGTGTAGGGGGATTAGATTACTATAGCTGGCGGCAGTATAGGGGGATTAAATTAGGGGTTAATGTAATTAATATAGCTGGCGGTGGGGTAGGGGGATTAAATTAGGGGTTAATGTAATTAATATAGCTGGCGGCGGTGTAGGGGGATTAAATTAGGGGTTAATAATTTTAATATAGCTGGCGGCGGGGTAGGAGCTCACATTAGGGGGTAGTTAATGTAGGTGGCAGCGATGTAAGGGGCTCACATTAGGGGGTAGATAATGTAGATGCGGCGGTGTAAGGGGCTCACATTAGGGGGTAGGTAATATAGATGGCTGCGGGGTAGGAGCTCACATTAGGGGGTAGGTAATGTAGATGGCGGCGGTGTAAGGGGCTCACATTAGGGGGTAGGTAATATAGATGGCGGCGGTGAAGGGGCTCACATTAGGGGGTAGGTAATGTAGCTGGCGACGGTGTAGGGGATCACATTAGGGGGTTATACTTTTAATGTAGGTGGCAGCGGGGTCCGGGAGCGGTGGTTTAGGGGTTAAATACTTTATTAGGGATTGCGGCGGGGGATCGCGGTTGACAGGTAGATAGACATTGCGCATGCGTTAGGTGTTAGGTTTTATTTGGCAGGTAGTTTAGGGAGTTACGGGGCTCCAATAGACAGCATAAGGCTTACTACGGCTGCATTTTGTGGCGAGGTGAAAATGGAGTAAGATTTCTCCATTTTCGCCACGTAAGTCCTTACCCTGTATATTGGATACCAAACTGCGCGGGTTTGGTATACCTGCCTATAGGCCAAAAAACTACGGCCGAAGGCAGAAATATACGAGCGTAACTTCTAGGTTACGCCGTATATAGGATACCAAACCCGTGCAAAATTCGGCGTTGCCGGCTTATGCTGGGGCGACGCTGCATATCGGATCGAGGCCTTGCATTTTAGCCAATCAGTGCTCACTCCTAGGTCACTTCACGTGCATGAGCTCAATGTTATCTATATGAAATACATTAACTAATTCCCTCTAGTGGTAAAAATGCATTCAGATTAGAGGCAGTCTTCAAGGTCTAAGAAATTAGCATATGAACCTCCTAGGTTTAGCTTTCAACTAGGAATACCAAGAGAACAAAGGAAAATTGGTGATAAAACTAAATTGGGAAGTTGTTTAAAATTGCATGCCATATTTAATTTATGAAAGTTTTTGTTGGGACTTGACTGTCCATATAAACAACTTTCCAATTTACTTTTATCTTCAAATTTGCTTTGTTCTCTTGGAATTCTTAGCTGAAAGCTAAACTTAGGTAGGCTCATATGCTAATATCTAAGCCCTTGAAGGCCGTCTTTTATCTGAATGCATTTTTTTCACAGCTAGAGGGAGTCAGCACTGATTGGCTAAAATGAAAGTCTGTAAACAAACTGAAATAAGGGGCAGTCTACAGAGGCTTAAATACAAGGTAAGCACAGAGGTAAAAATATAATAATATAACTGTGTTAGTAATCCAAAACTGGGGAATGGGGTCCCTTTATGGAAACAGATAAATGTATTCAGTTGAAAATAAATATGAGATCAGTCAATAAAATAGAAGTCAAAGGAGACCCATTTAACAAAGATATTAGATGTGAAAGATACAATCATGACAAGATGACTACTTATGAAGAACAAGATATACTCAGATATACTGTAATCCAAGCAGTAACTGCTGGAGAGAGTGTGGAGGAGATGAACACGCTGGGACACGTTTGCAATAAAATAAATTTCTAGAATACTGGTGAAATGTAAAAATCAATTGCCTAGATTCACAGACACTCATGGTGCCGAAGGTTCTCGTTGTTCACATGACATCATGTTAAGACTTTAAAAAGACTCATTTCATCTCGCAATCATATCTCACTATATCAAACATGATCAGATTGTCTTTTTTTATTTTTATTTTCTTGAATTTGTTTAAGTTTTCTCTTTTGCACATGATAGAGTTGACTGTTTTAAAGAGGTTGTATTTTTTAATTTTGTTTTATTAGTTTGTCTACTAATGTTTTTGAAACATTTTGTGATGCTGTATCCATAGTAGAAGTTGATCTATTGGACAGGACATTAATGGTTGCAGGAAAGAATCAGCGTCTTTGATTATAATGGAGCAGATATTGCTGCTCTGATAAAAGGAGGGTAAAAGCCAGGGATAGGCAAGGTGTCCGGACACTGGTGTCCGTGACTGACCCTTGCAGTGTCCGCTACCCGTTTTGTGGAGGGGAGGGAGGAGTAGGGCAGAAGAATGCTGGTCCTCACTTTTACTTGACCGAAGCAGCGCCACGCTTAGTAGCGGGAAAGTGAGGGAAGAAGCAAGCTGACTGCAGTCAACTAACCGTGAGTCGTGACCCATCCCAATTCCTTGATCTGTGCGGCAGCGTGGTGCTGGTGTCGCTGCCTACTCTGACAAACCTTACGTAACCAAGTAAGTAACCAACCATGATAATCATGCAATTAACATCAAGGTGGGTGAGTTTGGTCAGGAGTTGCAGACTCTCAATATAACCACACAAAAAATAAAAGGTAATACCACAAGCAGTCTTTATATAAATTTTATTTTAAACTTGTTTGATTAGATGACTAATTTTTACTTGTGGAACTAGACCAGGGGCATCCAATGTGCTGCCCATGTGACAGCAAATTGTCGCTCTCCTGACTTATAGAAACATAGAATATGTCGGCAGATAGGAACCATTCAGGCCTATCTAGTCTGCCCAATTTTCTGAATACTTTAATTAGTTCCTGGCCTCATCTTATATCTAGCATAATATTATGCCTATCCCATACATGTTTAAACTACTTCATTGTCTCTACCACTTCTGCTGGATGGCTATTCCACCATGCATCCAGTACCCTCTCGGTAAAGATAGTGTTGTTTGATGTTTTTAATTTGAAATGTACCTTGGTGTCCTTCACTAATGTCTGTACTTTGGAAAATGTCCGGCACAGCCTTGGTCCGTGCCTATCTCTGGTAAAAGCTATCTTTGAATCTCACAATTTTTCTATGATGAAGTTGAGGAGATTATTTTTTAGAGTTTTATTTAATTAATGCCAATGTGTCATACCTACTCAGGGAACATTTAGAAGTATACCCACTCACCATGCTTTAAAAAAAATAAAAAATTAACTAGTTTGATGCGCAGGACAAGCTGTTCTTGTCATAGTGGGGGAATGCCGAACACCACATGCTGGTGATGTTACAA
Source organism: Bombina bombina (assembly GCF_027579735.1). NCBI lineage: Eukaryota > Metazoa > Chordata > Amphibia > Anura > Bombinatoridae > Bombina > Bombina bombina. Next base: position 113,650,998 of record NC_069509.1, on the reverse strand, counting down.
ATGAATGGGGTTAGCATAGCTTAAAGGGACACTCAATCAAAATTAAACTTTCATTATTCAGATAGAGCATGCCATTTTAAACAACTTTCCAATTTTCTTCTATTAACAAAATGTGCACAGTCTTTTTATATTTAAACTTTTTGAGTCACCAGCTCCTACTGAGCATGTGCAAGAATAAGTTTGTATGCATTTGTGAATGGCTGATGGCTGTCACATGGTACGTGTATGCATTTGTGATTGGATGATGGCTGTCACATGATACAGGGGGAGTGGAAAAAGACATAACTTTTAAAATTGTCAGTAAAAAATCTACTACTCATTTGAAGTTCAGACTAAGTGCTATTGCATTGTCTTGTTATCTTGCATATGTTGATTATGCAAATCTACTGTGTTGACTGGTCCTTTAAAGGGATAATAATAATAATTTCCTTTTGTGATTGAGACAGAACATACCATTTAAAAAAAGTCATCAATTTACTTCTATTATGAAATTTGCTTCGTTCTAATGATATTCTGTGTTGAAGAGATACCTAGGTAGAATCTGGAGCGCTTACATGGCAGGAAATAGTGCTGCCATCTAGTGCTCTTAGAAATGGATAACATTCTTGCTAAACTGCTGTCATATAGTGCTCCAGAAATGGGCCGGCTCCTAAGTATACAGTCCTGCTTCTCAACTAATGATACAAAAGAGAACAAAGAAAAATTGATAAAAGAAGTAAATTAGAAAGTTGTTTAAAATCACATGCTCTGTCTGAACCATGAAAGAAATATTTGGGGTTTCATATCCCTTTAAAGGTAGCTTGATGGAGGAGAGGGGATTCAAACCCAATTGATCTTAGCTCCCCTAGCAGCTACAGATAATCAAGACCCCTTATTTGAAACAGAATCACCTGCTCTTTTAAATGGTGATAAGCACTATGCCCCCACAATTAAAAATAACAATATTAATAAAAGTCCAAAATGGGGTTTTTAATGAGGATGTGCTCCCAAAAGCCTGCCTAGGCCTCTCTGTAAAATTTGGAAAATTTTAGGACTAGATTACAAATAATTTGAAAATAATTTAGGACTAGATTACAAGTGGTGTGCTATTTAGTACTCTCACGAGTTTAAGCATGAGTGAAACCCGAGGCATGCTATCCAAAGGACTTCGGATATCGTGACCGCAACTACAATGGAGAGCGCAGAAGAAAAAAAAAACTAACACCTTTTTTTCCTATGTGAAGAACATAGAAATGTCAAATATGCTTAATGCGCTTCAGATTTGTGTCAGTTAAAGTGAAGGTAAAGTTTATGTAATTTGAATATATCTATGTATTCCTTGAATATAGAATATGCTAATCGCTAACTTTATTTTATAAAAAAAATTATATTTGTCTTTTTTTTAACTATATTTTTCCCTACCGTTCTGTCCATAACTCCTCCCAACCTCTACATCCGGTTTGTAATGTGCTGTTACGTATAGAGTGATCCTACCCGGCTCTATACGTAACAGCAGGAGCGCGTTCACGATGAGCAATCTAACTGCGCATGCGCGATTCTAAGCGCACCCATCTCCCTTCAACCAACATTAACTGGCCTTAAGCAGAAACAGTACGCATGCGCGAAACTAGAACGCCCGGTGTAGTCTTTGATGGATAAATAGACTCTAGCGCATGCGCAGTATAGCGAGTGGGCGGATGACGTCGGGTCACGGGCACCTAACGGACAGAAATTCAACTGGTTGCTCTAAAAACGTGACCAGAAATAAAAAAAAAAAATACAGAGCGGGATGATTGTGAAAATCGGCAAAAAAGGATTTTAAATAGAAAATAAAGGCTTTTGAAGTAATAATGTAAAAAATCATGAATGAAAGTCCCATTCATTTTTAAAAAATAATTGGATTCTGTATCAGTGTCAAGGTAACTTTACCTTCACTTTAAGTGCACATGAAGAATTAGTAATCTTAAAGCGTGTTCTTGAAATCTTAAATATAAAATCTTAAAAAATATTTTTTAACATGTCATATTTAATATTTTAAGACTGCGCTTTAAGATTACTAATTCTTTATGTGCGGCAATCCGACACAAACCCGAAGCACGTTACGCAAAGTTTACATTTCTATATTCTTCAAATTTATATACAGATAAATACATATATAAATATGTATTTACAATAAAAATAACATTGTTCTGTATGTGAAAAACATTGGAATGTTAAATATGTACTGTAAATATACAGTAAAACACAAATACATAAATACATGTGCATATATATATATATATATATATATATATATATATAAATACATACACATATTTAGAAATGTATATGTATATATATATATATATATATATATATATATATATATATATATACAGGGAGTGCAGAATTATTAGGCAAGTTGTATTTTTGAGGATTAATTTTATTATTGAACAACAACCATGTTCTCAATGAACCCAAAAAACTCATTAATATCAAAGCTGAATAGTTTTGGAAGTAGTTTTTAGTTTGTTTTTAGTTATAGCTATTTTAGGGGGATATCTGTGTGTGCAGGTGACTATTACTGTGCATAATTATTAGGCAACTTAACAAAAAACAAATATATACCCATTTCAATTATTTATTTTTACCAGTGAAACCAATATAACATCTCAACATTCACAAATATACATTTCTGACATTCAAAAACAAAACAAAAACAAATCAGTGACCAATATAGCCACCTTTCTTTGCAAGGACACTCAAAAGCCTGCCATCCATGGATTCTGTCAGTGTTTTGATCTGTTCACCATCAACATTGCGTGCAGCAGCAACCACAGCCTCCCAGACACTGTTCAGAGAGGTATACTGTTTTCCCTCCTTGTAAATCTCACATTTGATGATGGACCACAGGTTCTCAATGGGGTTCAGATCAGGTGAACAAGGAGGCCATGTCATTAGATTTTCTTCTTTTATACCCTTTCTTGCCAGCCACACTGTGGAGTACTTGGACGCGTGTGATGGAGCATTGTCCTGCATGAAAATCATGTTTTTCTTGAAGGATGCAGACTTCTTTCTGTACCACTGCTTGAAGAAGGTGTCTTCCAGAAACTGGCAGTAGGACTGGGAGTTGAGCTTGACTCCATCCTCAACCCGAAAAGGCCCCACAAGCTCATCTTTGATGATACCAGCCCAAACCAGTACTCCACCTCCACCTTGCTGGCGTCTGAGTCGGACTGGAGCTCTCTGCCCTTTACCAATCCAGCCACGGGCCCATCCATCTGGCCCATCAAGACTCACTCTCATTTCATCAGTCCATAAAAGCTTAGAAAAATCAGTCTTGAGATATTTCTTGGCCCAGTCTTGACGTTTCAGCTTGTGTGTCTTGTTCAGTGGTGGTCGTCTTTCAGCCTTTCTTACCTTGGCCATGTCTCTGAGTATTGCACACCTTGTGCTTTTGGGCACTCCAGTGATGTTGCAGCTCTGAAATATGGCCAAACTGGTGGCAAGTGGCATCTTGGCAGCTGCACGCTTGACTTTTCTTAGTTCATGGGCAGTTATTTTGCACCTTGGTTTTTCCACACGCTTCTTGCAACCCTGTTGACTATTTTTAATGAAACGCTTGATTGTTCGATGATCACGCTTCAGAAGCTTTGCAATTTTAAGAGTGCTGCATCCCTCTGCAAGATATCTCACTATTTTTGACTTTTCTGAGCCTGTCAAGTCCTTCTTTTGACCCATTTTGCCAAAGGAAAGGAAGTTGCCTAATAATTATGCACACATGATATAGGGTGTTGATGTCATTAGACCACACCCCTTCTCATTACAGAGATGCACATCACCTAATATGCTTAATTGGTAGTAGGCTTTCGAGCCTATACAGCTTGGAGTAAGACAACATGCATAAAGAGGATGATGTGGTCAAAATACTCATTTGCCTAATAATTCTGCACTCCCTGTATATATAAATGAGGGAAGAGAGAGAAACAGCGCTTATCCTAGGTGGTAATCCCTATTCTCACTGGTGGTGATAATAGAATATTTATAAGTAAATGTAGGTGTACATGAATATATCAGGACACTCTGTCAAGTAATAAAAAATCACAATGTGCTGTCATCTATATTAGAAGTGGTAGTAATGACAATGATAACAAGTGATTCAAGAAAATCCTAAAAATGAACAGTCAATTAGATAGTCTCAAATGGAGACTAGATATCCGGTAAAAAGTGCACAGGAAAATCTGGTAGGTATTACACTTACTAGAACAAACCTCAATCATATATAAGTGTGAAACTTCCGTGGTCCTGGTGTGGCAGTAGTAGTAGGGTCAGATGGTAGTGTTCTTCTCCTCTCAGAGTATGTGCCTTTCCCCTCTTAGAGTATGGACTTTCAATCCTGATAGAGGCTGGTAGTCTGTTCCCTTCACGCTCCCGCAGAGTTATGCAAAAGAAATAAAGTGCAAGGACATAGTGTAAAACCGTTTAATAAAAATTAAGGTATTAAAAACAGACAAATGGCAACTCACATTAAGAGTCCTCAAACATATGAGGCATGTAGATACACTTAGATATAGTTTGGATGTATGGACCCAGTAGATGGTGCAGCTGCAGTTGTTATAGCATAATCCCAATTAAGGGTTAAAATAGTTCTTCCATACGCCACATCAAAAAAAGTCATAAAATTATGTAAAAAACGCACACACCAGTCCGCTATTAGACAGTAAAACAGACTTGATGGTGGCTGTCACATAGAAGATATTAATGATCAAGTAACAGTCACATAGAAAAACCTCCAAATGGAGGTAAAATGTAGTATATCTATAATCCCTTACGCGTTTCAAAGGTTCTAGTTTTCCTTCTTCCTCAGAGGGTTTCAATAGTGGAGATAATTCAGTCTCCTGTGTGTGTAACTAAGAAGTGGGCGGCGGCACGCCCCTGTATGCCAATGTAGAAATGTGATTGGATACTGATGATGTCAATTTCAATAACTCTCACCTATCATCTAAGGGTAGGTATTAGTGAGGTATTGCGTGGTTACGTGCTTTAGCGTGGTCACGCTGTTTGGCTCCGGTAAGATGGTGCTAAAGTGTGATTGGGTACTGATGTTATCAATCAGTGTAATGTTGTTTGGGACGTAGCCTGTCCTGTGTAGCTAGGAAATAGCACAGGACAGCGTTATTTCGTATTCGGCGTGGTTACGTAGTGTATTATACGCTCCATAATGTTTATGCGGTTGCTATAGTTACCGCTTTCTTTCTGTGTTCATTTAGATTGAAAATGTACATGCAGGCTATAGTATTGGATATATAATTGCATATGGTCTATTCAGAAAAGGGAGATAAAATAAAGTAATTTGTGTGAGGTATTAAAATTAGATTTTTCTAAAAATTACATCGCCATATGTTTATGTAGTTTTGCGAATGTAAGTCTGACATGTTGTTTAGGTTATTGCTATGGTTACAGGGCTCAGTTCTCAAATAAACCTCAGTGTCTCTTGTATTCGCATTATTTATAAAATAAGCTATTGTAATATGCTGTTGGTCACATCTTGTCACTCTTATCATAAATTGCAGATTGTGTGCATACTTGGTGTATATTGGACGTAGCAGGTGTGATTGTTCTCATCACCACTTACTTCTTATATTCATTTTAATTAGAAATGTTCCTACGAGCTATCCCTTTAGGTGTATAGTTAGATAAACTCTTGTAAGCAAAACATTGCGTGCAATGATGGAATTAGACTCTGCAAATGGTTACATCGCTAAATGTTTACATAGTCATTGCAAATGTTTACATATGTTTACATAGTCATTGCAAATGGGAGTTTAACATATTCTTTAGATAGTTCTTATGATTTCAATACCCCCTTTACAGGTATGCCCCAATCTCTCTTGTATCGACGTTGTTGGTGCATAATAATATTCAATTTGTCATGTATTGTTGCTTGTACCATAAGTTACAGGTGCAATCTACTGGCTTTTTCTTCTAATTAAAGTTGCATTACTTTATATTACATTTGTGTATCCCCTTTATACATCCAAGATCATAGGATTTATTCAATGAGCATATTTGTTGGAACTACCTGTTTCTTACTAGATGTATAAAAAACATGGTATTCAAAGTATTCATTTATTTCTTATGCTTAATAATTATTTGGTCAATAATTCTGGGTGTATCCCAAATGAATATATGTTTGACTCAAAATGGTTGTGAATTAATTTACCATATTAATGCAGATTCATGTGTAACTCAACTCAAAGATTACTACTTTTATGAAGTTTTTCTATTTTCAAGCAGAAACATTACTCAGTAGAGGTGGGTGGTGCCCTCTGGTATAAAGGAGTTACTCTAGAAAGGCCGCAAGGTCAATATCCTTGTTTGGACCATATATATATATATATATATATATATATATATATATATATATATATATATATATAAAGAGAGAGAGAGAGAGAGAGAGAGAGAGAGAGAGAGAGTTCCAAAGGGTTTAGCACTCACAAGAACTCTAATGTCCAGGGTGCTCAGCCATAAGAGTAAACAACCAATGAAAAAAGCAGGCAAGCTCCGTGTCTTTAAACACCAAATTGTTTTTAATCCATAATCGTGATGTTTCGGAGGTTTCACCCCCATCCTCAGACTTACATAAAGTGGAATACTGTGTATTCAAACTTATATACCCTACTTACCCAAAGTGCCTTGTTTAGTGGTAATCACATTGTGTGTGTGTGTACCAGCGGTAGCTGCCCAGCGCATAGCTTGCGTCATCAGAGCCGCCGTATGGTACCTAGCAACCAACCGCTAGAGGCAAATAATACCTTGTGTAAACAGGATAGTAGCCCGGCGCATAGCATGCGTCATCAAAGGCGCCATTCGTTGCCAGGCGACCATTCACCATACAATATACATTTTACATAGTGGGCTACCAATTACCTAGTGAATCTAAAACATAAAACCAAAAAACAGTATGTTCATTATTTTATGAATATCATTGCAATTACAGATATCATTACACTACAATTTACAATTGATTCAAGCTACTACTCTATACCTGAAATAAATAAGGGAGCAGCATATCATATTAGATATAACATAGGAAAAGGACCAATATATATCTACAGGGTGACTACAGAGGTTCTAGACATTTGTTCCTAAAACCATATCTAAAACCCTCTATCAGACAAATATACTATAGCGGCTTAGAGAAAACAATGCCATTTCATTTTAGCTTTTAACCCCTTTGACATCAGGTTTTCCAGCTCATATGTCCACCTTGTCTCTCTCTGTAATATGATTTTATTCCTATCACCTCCTCTTGAAATGATGGGGATGTGGTCTATTATTGTGTAAAGTAAGTCAGACACATTATGTCCATTCTGGAAAAAGTGGCATGTCACTGGCTGATCCGATTCTTGTTTCTTGATGGCTATACGGATTGCACTCCTGTGGTTGGCCATCCTAATTCTCAGATTGTCACTGGTCTTACCCACGTAAAATAAACTACAATGGCAGTACAGCAGGTATACTACATGGCTAGTGGTGCAGGTCATCCTGTGTTTATGGTAATATTTTTTCCTGCCTCTTGGGTGGTGGAAGAATTGACCAGTTAACATCCCATTACAGGTGGTACATCCACTACATTTATAACAGCCAGGTTTGGCCTCTTCTAGCCATGTTTTCGTGGTGTAGCAATGGGTGGGATCAGTTTGTTGTAGAATATACTTTAATGATCTACCTAGTCTATATCTTATTCTCGGTATACCCATTTCCTTGAAGGGAAGTGATTCCTCTGCGCTCAGTATCGTCCAATTATCTCTAAGAATTTCATTAAATGCATTTTTATCCACAGCATAGGTGATTGCCATAGTCATTTTATCCGGTTCTTCACTACCTCTTATTATGTTCGCCATTACACTTGTTTCTACATCTGATATATGTTGCTGTAGGAGTTGATTGTGATAACCTCTTTTTAGGAAACGGTCCCGAATTTCCTCAGTCTGTATATCAGCCTTTCTTTTGTCAGTGTTATTTCTCTTAACTCTGACAAATAGCAATTTAGAGCTAGATGCCTCCAGAAGTGAGTTCCTGTCAGTCGGTTTTCGAACTAAGGTAGTGCCCAATCTGTCACCTTCTTTGAATATCTTAAGGTCCAGGAATTCAATTTCTTTAGGGCTGTGGTTCATTTTGAATTTTAATGTTGCATGTTCCATATTTAATTTATTAAACCAGGTGAGAAGATCTTCCTCTTTGCCAGACCAGCTTATTTTAAGATCATCTATGAACCTTTTGAAGTATATTATCTCTTGCCTTTGGAAAAACTTGGTGCCATTATTCTCAAATTCAGACATAATGAGGTTTGCGTATGATGGACCGAGAATAGGATATAGACGAGGTAGATCATTAAAGGATATTCTACAACAAACTGATCCCACCCATTGCTACACCACGAAAACATGGCTAGAAGAGGCCAAACCTGGCTGTTATAAATGTAGTGGATGTTCTGCCTGTAATGGGATGTTAACTGGTCAATTCTTCCACCACCCAAGAAGCAGGAAAATATATTACCATAAACACAGGATGACCTGCACCACTAGCCATGTGGTATACCTGCTGCACTGCCCATGTAGTTTATTTTACATGGGTAAGACTAGTGACAATCTGAGAATTAAGATGGCCAACCACAGGAGCACAATCCATACAGCCAACAAGAATCGGATCAGAATGGTTGTAATGTGTCTGACTTATGTTACACAATAATAGTCCACATCCCCATCCTTTCAAAAGGAGGTAATAGGAATAAAATCCTATTACAGAGAGAGGCAAGGTGGACATTTGAGCTGGAAACCCTGATGACCCCAAAGGGGTTAAATGTTAAAATGGAATGGCATTGTTTTCTCTAAGCCCGCTATAGTATATTTGTCTGATAGAGGGTTTTAGTTATGGTTTCAGCCTCAAATGACTAGAACCTCTGTAGTCACCCTGTAGATATATATTGATCCTTTTCCTATGTTATATCTAATATGATATGCTGCTCCCTTATTTATTTCAGGTATAAAGTAGCAGATTGAGTCAATTTTAAATTGTACTGTAATGATATCTATAGTGTAATTGCAATGATATTCGTAAAATAATGAATATACTGTTTTTTGGTTTCATGTTTTAGATTCACTAGGTAATTGGTAGCCCGCTATGTAAAATGTATATTGTATGGTGAATGGTCACCTGGCAATGAACGGCACCTTTGATGACGCAGGCTATGAGCCGGGCTACTATCCTGTTTACAGGAGGTGTTATTTGCCTCTGGCGGTTGGTTGCTAGACAACATATGGCGGCTCTGATGACGCAAGCTATGCACCAGGCAGCTACCGCTGGAACGCACACACAATGTGATTACCACTAAACAACACTTGGGGTAAGTAGGGTATATAAGTTTGTATACACAGTATTCCACTTTATGTAAGTCTGAGGATGGGGAGAAACCCCGAAATGTCACTTTAATGGATTAAAAACAATTTGCTGTTTAAAGACACGGAGAGTGCCTACTTTTTTCAATGTGTATATATATATATATATATATATATATATATATATATATATATATATATATATAGGCAAAAAATTGGTGTATGCGCACTCTCACCAACGTTCAACAGCTACCAGGGTGCTATACGGTGTATGATAGAAAAGCAAAAAAAGAAGCACTCACTGGATTTTCATCAAAAAGTGACCAGAAATTTAATGTAGTTTGTGACGTTTCGGGACAACAACAGTCCCTTCCTCTGACAAATGAACACTGAACAAAAGCTGCCTTAAATAGGCACCCAAATACACTCCCCTCAGGATCAGCCAATCAGGCTGAATAATTACACACACCCATTAAGTGACCAATTAAAAAACATAATCCAATTTGTGCATGTGACTGTTATAGCGTTATTGAAAAAAAAGGGATTAAAAACACATTCCCCTTGGACCCTAATGCTAGTAGTCATGCCCTCTAGTGACAATAAACATCCTTTGTAATTATCAATAGTGTAAATAAATGCAAAAGATCATAACATCGTCTATTATTCAACATCCAATCAAACATTGGATTACAGAAACTCAACTTGTACTAAATTCCAATTCGTCATTCCTCTTGCTACTGATCCGCCCCTTGTTACCAGGGACGCGATCAGCTGCAAGTCTATAGCCATCAACCTAAGTTTCAGATCAGCCCCTGATTACTAGGGACCCAGACCTCAGTCTAATTCTAGCTCTTAAACCAAATGCGCATCACCACACACACTAGCGTATCAACTGCTAAATACCTTATTGACTGCGCCTTCATAGAAACTCAGTAGCCGATCGCCTTGTAGAAAATTGACAAGCCTGTAAACAGAAAATCGTCCAATGGCAAGCTGCCATGTGAAAAATGGGCGTGACGCCCATTTTTCACATGGCAGCTTGCCATTGGACGATTTTCTGTTTACAGGCTTGTCAATTTTCTACAAGGCGATCGGCTACTGAGTTTCTATGAAGGCGCAGTCAATAAGGTATTTAGCAGTTGATACGCTAGTGTGTGTGGTGATGCGCATTTGGTTTAAGAGCTAGAATTAGACTGAGGTCTGGGTCCCTAGTAATCAGGGGCTGATCTGAAACTTAGGTTGATGGCTATAGACTTGCAGCTGATCGCGTCCCTGGTAACAAGGGGCGGATCAGTAGCAAGAGGAATGACGAATTGGAATTTAGTACAAGTTGAGTTTCTGTAATCCAATGTTTGATTGGATGTTGAATAATAGACGATGTTATGATCTTTTGCATTTATTTACACTATTGATAATTACAAAGGATGTTTATTGTCACTAGAGGGCATGACTACTAGCATTAGGGTCCAAGGGGAATGTGTTTTTAATCCCTTTTTTTTCAATAACGCTATAACAGTCACATGCACAAATTGGATTATGTTTTTTAATTGGTCACTTAATGGGTGTGTGTAATTATTCAGCCTGATTGGCTGATCCTGAGGGGAGTGTATTTGGGTGCCTATTTAAGGCAGCTTTTGTTCAGTGTTCATTTGTCAGAGGAAGGGACTGTTGTTGTCCCGAAACGTCACAAACTACATTAAATTTCTGGTCACTTTTTGATGAAAATCCAGTGAGTGCTTCTTTTTTTGCTTTTCTATATATATATATATATATATATATATATATATATATATATATATATATATATATATATATATACATACAATATAACCCTTTTGCAGTGAAACACCTTGTCATATACAATATACCTTTAAACCCTTATTTTGTTTTCCAATATTTATGAATATTTTTTATTAGATTATATTTATGAGTGTAATTTTCAATGTATTTATATTGTGTTTAGTACAACTTATTTTTTTAACACATTACCCTTTATGTGAGGTTTTCAGTTTCGCTGATCCAATGAGCGTAAAATTAGATAGAGCATGCGATTTTAAGCGACTTTCTACCTTACTTCTGTTATCAATTTTCTTTGTTCTCTTGGTATCTTTTGTTGAATAGCAGGTACATGAGCTCAAGAGAACTATATGGCAGCAGTTTTTCAAGAATGTTATCTATTTGCAAGAGAACTAGATGGTAGTACCATCTCTTGCCATGTCGTGCTCCAGACGCCTACCTAGGTATCTCTTCAACAAAGAATATCATAAGAACAAAGCAATAGATAAAAGAAGTAAATTATTTTTGTCTGAATCACAAAATACATTTTTGGTTTCATATCCCTTTAAAAGGATATTCAACACTTTGAGATTGTAATATAAAATGATAAATTATATATATATATATATATACAGGGAGTGCAGAATTATTAGGCAAGTTGTATTTTTGAGGATTAATTTTAATTTTGAACAACAACCATGTTCTCAATGAACCCAAAAAACTCATTAATATCAAATCTGAATAGTTTTGGAAGTAGTTTTTAGTTTGTTTTTAGTTATAGCTATTTTAGGGGGATATCTGTGTGTGCAGGTGACTATTACTGTGCATAATTATTAGGCAACTTAGCAAAAAACAAATATATACCCATTTCAATTATTTATTTTTACCAGTGAAACCAATATAACATCTCAACATTCACAAATATACATTTCTGACATTCAAAAACAAAACAAAAACAAATCAGTGACCAATATAGCCACCTTTCTTTGCAAGGACACTCAAAAGCCTGCCATCCATGGATTCTGTCAGTGTTTTGATCTGTTCACCATCAACATTGCGTGCAGCAGCAACCACAGCCTCCCAGAAACTGTTCAGAGAGGTGTACTGTTTTCCCTCCTTGTAAATCTCACATTTGATGATGGACCACAGGTTCTCAATGGGGTTCAGATCAGGTGAACAAGGAGGCCATGTCATTAGATTTTCTTCTTTTATACCCTTTCTTGCCAGCCACGCTGTGGAGTACTTGTACGCGTGTGATGGAGCATTGTCCTGCATGAAAATCATGTTTTTCTTGAAGGATGCAGACTTCTTCCTGTACCACTGCTTGAAGAAGGTGTCTTCCAGAAACTGGCAGTAGGACTGGGAGTTGAGCTTGACTCCATCCTCAACCCGAAAAGGCCCCACAAGCTCATCTTTGATGATACCAGCCCAAACCAGTACTCCACCTCCACCTTGCTGGTGTCTGAGTCGGACTGGAGCTCTCTGCCCTTTACCAATCCAGCCACGGGCCCATCCATCTGGCCCATCAAGACTCACTCTCATTTCATCAGTCCATAAAACCTTAGAAAAATCTTGAGATATTTCTTGGCTCAGTCTTGACGTTTCAGCTTGTGTGTCTTGTTCAGTGGTGGTCGTCTTTCAGCCTTTCTTACCTTGGCCATGTCTCTGAGTATTGCACACCTTGTGCTTTTGGGCACTCCAGTGATGTTGCAGCTCTGAAATATGGCCAAACTGGTGGCAAGTGGCATCTTGGCAGCTGCACGCTTGACTTTTCTCAGTTCATGGGCAGTTATTTTGCGCCTTGGTTTTTCCACGCGCTTCTTGTGACCCTGTTGACTATTTTGAATGAAACGCTTGATTGTTCGATGATCACGCTTCAGAAGCTTTGCAATTTTAAGAGTGCTGCATCCCTCTGCAAGATATCTCACTATTTTTTACTTTTCTGAGCCTGTTAAGTCCTTCTTTTGACCCATTTTGCCAAAGGAAAGGAAGTTGCCTAATAATTATGCACACCTGATATAGGGTGTTGATGTCATTAGACCACACCCCTTCTCATTACAGAGATGCACATCACCTAATATGCTTAATTGGTAGTAGGCTTTCGAGCCTATACAGCTTGGAGTAAGACAACATGCATAAAGAGGATGATGTGGTCAAAATACTCATTTGCCTAATAATTCTGCACTCCCTGTATATATATATATATATATATATATATATATATATATATATATATATATATATATATATATATAAATATAAAAAAAACCTCTCTGCAACAAACTTTCATTATTTATTTGGTTCCCTTTCAAGTAATTTCATTCTGAAATTGTGAGCTTTGTAGCTTCTGTTAGAAATGGAATTAGAGAACACTGTGACTGTTATATTCCACACAGCCATTGGCTGCACACTCTAGTGACCTTTTTATAATGGTCCCTAATTGGCCAGAGCAGAGAAGGTAACCTAAGTTACAACATGGCAGCTCCCCCTGTTTTATATAGACAATACAACTTTACACTTATTTTGTAAATATTTAAACATTTATAAAACTTTACAAACACATCTACATGTAAAGCTCAGCCTAATCTTTTCTTTGAATGCATCATTCTATCTAGAATTATTTTTAGTAATTAGTGTCCCTTTTAGATTAAAACAACTAATGAAAACTATTAAATGTTAGGCTGATAGGATCCTGTTAAAATTATTCAATTTCTGGGTACTAGGCAGTTAACTCTCAAGAATATGAAATGTTGCTTTTTAAACTCCTGTGAATGGTAACATGTATAGTTTATAAAGTCAACATTACAATGTAACCATTGATAAATAATATGACCGAGCCTAACAACAATAGCATTTGCGTACTTGCAGGCGGTATGTTTGTTGAGAGCAAACTGTACTGAACGCAAGAGAAATCTTTAACAACTTAAGCAAATAAATAAATTTTCTAGTTGGGTAGATATCACTGAAGCCATTTATCTCTGTACAGCATGTTTATAAGCAGAAAATGTTGGTATATCGTCAGGTACCTCTGCTGTATTTGGGCAAAAGTCCTGTCATTCTGCATGTTCCTAAATTGTAAAAATGTTTTAAGCTCTTCAGTGCTAAACCATTGCAGTTCTGAAGCTATATTCAATCATTAGTGCTTATAATTTACAAATTAATTTCTGTGCTTTTTATGTGTTATCAACACAAATTATACTATCGCCTAGATTTAGAGTTTTGTTGGTAGAGACTAAGGCTGCTTTTTTTCCCAGCGCACCCTTTAAACAACGCTGGTATTGAGAGTTGTCTGAGTGGCTGCGTTAGGTTCAGAAAAGTGAGCGTTGAGCATAATTTAGCTCCACTTCAATAGCGGTAAGCTGGCAAAACGTGCTCGTGCAGGATATCCCCATAGGAAACAATGGGGCAGTTTGGGCTGGAAAAAAACCTAACACCTGCAAAAAAGCAGCGTTCAGCTCCTAACGCAGCCCCATTGTTTCCTATGGGGAAACAGTTTCTAAGTCTGCACCTAACACCCTAACATGAACCCGCGTCTAAACACCCCTAATCTTACACTTATTATCGCTGACACCTGCATTATACTATTAACCCCTAATCTGCCGATCTGGACACCGCTGCAACCTACATTATCCCTATGTACCCCTAATTTGCTGCCCCTAACATAGCCTAACATCTACATTATATTTATAAACCCCTAATCTGCCCCCCCCAACCTCGCTGCAACCTAACTACAAGTATTAACCCCTAATCTGCCGACCGAACCTCGCCGTCACTATAATAAATGTATTAACCCCTAAACCGCCACACTCCCGCCTCGTAAACACTATAATAAATTTTATTAACCCCTAATCTGCCCTCCCTAACATCGCCGCCACCTACCTACAATTATTAACCCCTAATCTCCCTCCCGCAACGTCGCCGCTACTATAATAAATGTATTAACCCCTAAACCTAAATCTAACCCTAACCCTAACACCCCCCTAACATAAATATAATTTAAATTAAACGAAATAATATTCCTAGAATTAAATAAATTATTCCTATTTAAAACTAAATACTACCTATAAAATAAACCCTAATATAGCTGCAATATAAATAATAATTACATTGTATCTATTTTAGGATTTATATTTATTTTACAGGCAACTTTGTATTTATTGTATAGGTGCAATAGCTATTAAATAGTTATTAACTATTTAATAGCTACCTAGTTAAAATAATTACAAAATTACATGTAAAATAAATCCTAACCTAAGTTACAATTACACCTAACACTACACTATCATTAAATTAATTAAATAAATCACCTACAATTAGCTAAACTAAAATACAATTAAATAAACTAATCTATAATACAAAAAAACCCCAGTAAATTAAAAAAATAAAAAAATATTACAAGAAGTTTAATCTAATTACACCTAATCTAAGCCCCCTAATAAAATAAAAAAGCCCCCCAAAATAAAAAAATTCCCTACCCTATTCTAAATTACAAAAGTAACCAGCTCTTTTACCAGCCCTTAAAATGGCTTTTTGCAGGGCATTGCCCCAAAGTAATCAGCTCTTTTACCTGTTAAAGAAAATACAATACCCCCCCCAACATTGCAACCCACCACCCCCACACCCCTACTCTAAAACCCACCCAAACCCCCCTTAAAAAAACCTATCACTTACCCCCTGAAGATCTCCCTACCTTGAGTCGTCTTCATCCAATCCGGGCGATGTGGTCCTCCATCCGGTAGAAGTCTTGATCCAAGCGGCAAAGAAGAGGTCCTCCATCTGGGCGAAGTCTTGATCCAAGCGGCAAAGAAGAGGTCTTCCATCCAGGCGATGTCTTCTTCCAAGCGGCATCTTCTATCTTCTGTCTTCCGGATCCATCTTCATCCCGCCAACGCTGAACATCCTCCTTCCCGGTCGGACTAACGACGAATGAAGATTCCTTTAAGGGACGTCATCCAAGATGGCGTCCCTCGAATTCCGATTGGCTGATAGGATTCTTCGGAATTAAGGTAGGAAAAATCTGATTGGCTGATTCAATCAGCCAATCAGATTGAGCTTGCATTTTATTGGCTGATTGTAACAGCCAATAGAATGCGAGCTCAATCTGATTAGCTGATTGGATCAGCCAATCGGATTGAACTTCAATCTGATTGGCTGATTGAATCAGCCAATCAGATTTTTCCTACCTTAATATGTTCCACATCGGCGGGATGAAGATGGATCCGGAAGACAGAAGATAGAAGATGCCGTTTGGAAGAAGACTTCGCCTGGATGGAGGACCTCTTCTTTGCTGCTTGGATCAAGACTTCTACCGGATGGAAAACCACATCGCCAGGATTGGATGAAGATTTCGGCTCGGCTGAGTGAAGACGACTCAAGGTAGGGAGATCTTCAGGGGGTTAGTGATAGTTTTTTTTAACGGGGGTTTGGGTGGGTTAGAATAGGGGTATGTGGGTGGTGGGTTGTAATGTTGGGGGGGTGGTATTGTATTTTCATTTACAGGTAAAAGAGCTGATTACTTTGGGGCAATGCCCCGCAAAAAGCCCTTTTAAGGTCTGGTAATAGAGCTGATTACTTTTGTAATTTAGAATAGGGTAGGGATTTTTTTTATTTTGGGGGGCTTTTTTATTTTATTAGGGGGCTTAGATTAGGTGTAATTAGATTAAACTTCTTGTAATATTTTTTTATTTTTTGTAATTTAGTGTTTGTTTTTTGTATTATAGATTAGTTTATTTAATTGTATTTTAGTTTAGCTAATTGTAGTTAATTTATTTAATTAATTTAATGATAGTGTAGTGTTAGGTATATTTGTAACTTAGGTTAGGATTTATTTTACATGTAATTTTGTAATTATTTTAACTAGGTAGCTATTAAATAGTTAATAACTATTTAATAGCTATTGTACCTAGTTAAAATAAATACAAAGTTGCCTGTAAAATAAATATAAATCCTATAATAGCTACAATGTAATTATTATTTATATTGTAGCTATATTAGGGTTTATTTTATAGGTAAGTATTTAGTTTTAAATAGGAATAATTTATTTAATTTTAGGAATATTATTTCATTTTATTTAAATTATATTTATGTTAGGGGGGTGTTAGGCTTAGGGTTAGAGTTAGGTTTAGGGGTTAATAATTTTATTATAGTAGCGGCGACGGTGCGGGCGGGAGATTAGGGGTTAATAATTGTAGGTAGGTGGCGGCGATGTTAGGGAGAGCAGATTAGGGGTTAATACAATTTATTATAGTGTTTGTGAGGCAGGAGTGCGGCGGTTTAGGGGTTAATACATTTATTATAGTGGCGGCGAGGTCCGGTCGGCAGATTAGGGGTTAATAATTGTAGTTAGGTAGCGGCGACTTGGGGGGGCATATTAGGGGTTAATAAATATAATATAGGTGTCGGCGATGTTAGGGGCAGCAGATTAGGGGTTCATAGCTATAATGTAGGTGACAGCGGTGTCTGGTCGGCAGATTAGGGGTTACATTTTTTTTATTATAGTAGCAGCGATGTGGGGGGGCCTCGGTTTAGAGGTACATAGGTAGTTTATGGGTGTTAGTGTACTTTATAGCACAGTAGTTAAGAGCTTTATATTCCCGCGTTAGCACATAAAGCTCTTAACTACTGACTTTTTTGTCGGTAGGAGTCTTGTCGGTAGAGGGTCTACCGCTCACTTCTTCCAAGACTCCAAATACCGGCGTTAGGCAGATCCCATAGAAAATATAGGATACGCAATTGGCGTAAGGGGATCTGCGGTAGCCTGGAGTCGCGGTAAGGAAGTGAGTGTTAGACCCTTTCCTGGCTAACTCTAAATACCAGCGGGCGGTAAAAAGCAGCGTTAGGACCCCTTAACGCTGCTTTTGACGGCTAACGCCAAACTCTAAATCTAGCCATATGTTTTTTACTTTCTTCTTCTTTTTGACCCAAAGTACTATTAGAACATAAATTTGGTTTGCAGAAATACAGAAAGAGATAAAGTGTAAAACATATGATAATAAACAGCAGGGACATTAAACACTAAGGGGCCGATTTATCATCGGTCTGTCCGACATGATCCGCTCAGCGAATCATGTCCGACAGACATCGATGAATGCTGACAGCATATAGTACACTGTCGCCATTTATCATTGTACATTGCATTGCAATGTGCAATGCAGCCCCCCTGCAGATTTGCGGTCAGTCAGCTGCTAGCAGGGGGAGTCAATCAGCCCGATCATATGAGATTGGGCGGATTGATGTCCACAGCCTCAAAGCCGGCAGACCAATTAAGGAGCAGCTTCTTAACTGCTGTTTCCGGCAAGCCTAAAGGCTCGTGCGGAAACAAGGGCATCAGGGACAATTCAGCCCTTGATAAATTGCCCCTTAAGGATTAGATTTCAAGTGAGGCACAAACTGTTTTGCGGAAGCGATATCATCTTTTTGCAAGCCTTTTTTATAGCGCTGATATTGCATGCTGAGTGAAATCGCGATGCCATTAAAATTATTCAATTTCTGGGCACTAGGCACTTAAAGGGACAATATACTGTAAAATTGTTTTCCCTTAATGTGTTTCCAATTACTTTTTTTACCAATTGCAGAGTATAAAATGTATGAGAATTAGATTTTTAAGGTTTATTTGTGTATGTGAAACAGCTGTTTTTGTGTTTTGAAGCCACAACCGAATACAATGGGCTGAGCTTGTAGGTAGAATTGAATCTTATTACTTTATCACATTGTGTACATATACCTGTTTCTTTATTTTATAGCTGTACGTAAACCAAATACCAATACTTGGAGAGAACAATGAAAAACTATAAATGTATTACCTTATCTCTTCTATACCCCACTGGGAGTGTAATTTATTCTGCTGGCAGTGTTTACAAAGCTTATTTATAGCTTGGACCTAAAGCCAGAAGCTTTCAGAATAAGTGGGGATACCACAGGCTAAATCAACTATTTCAAATGTTAATATAAGGATAAAAGAAATAGACAATTTAATACACTCCAGCAGGTAAAATTGATCATTGGGAAAAAAATGAAAGGGGGGAACAATTGTGAGTAAACTGACCCTTTAAATCCCAAGAAAATTAAATGTTGCTTTTTAAACTCCTGTCACTGGTAACATATATACGCCTAGATTTAGAGTTTTGTCGGTAAAGACCCTCGTAGCTAACGCTGCTTTTTTTTCCAGCGCACCCTTAAGACAACGCTGGTATTTAGAGTTGTCTGAAGGGCTGATTTAGGCTCGAAAAAGGGGAGCGTAAAGGCATATCAGATTGAACTTGCATTCTATTGGCTGATTGGAACAGCCAATAGAATGCAAGCTCAATCTGATTGGCTGATTGGATCAGCCAATCGGATTGAACTTGAATCTGATTGGCTGATTCAATCAGCCAATCAGAGTTTTCCTACCTTAATTCCGATTGGCTAATAGAATCCTATCATCCCATCGGAATTCGAGGGATGCCATCTTGGATGACGTCACTTAAAGGAACCTTCATTCGTCGTCTAGTCGTCGTGCAGGAAGGATGTTCTGTGCCGGAGGTCTTGAAGATGGAGCCGCTCCTCGTCGGATGGATGAAGATAGAAGATGCCGCTTGGATGAAGATGTCTGCCGGTCTGGATGTCCTCTTCTGCCCGGATAGGATGAAGACTTCTGCTGATCTGGATGTCCTCTTCTGGTCCATCGGATTAAGACTTTGGCCCGGTTGGGTGAAGACGACTCAAGGTAGGGAGATCTTCAGGGGGGTAATGTGGGGTTTATTTAAGCGGGGTTTGGGTTAGAGTAGGGGTAACTCTAAATACCAGCGGGCGGTAAAAAGCAGCGTTAGGACCCCTTAACGCTGCTTTTGACGGCTAACGCCAAACTCTAAATCTAGCCATATGTTTTTTACTTTCTTCTTCTTTTTGACCCAAAGTACTATTAGAACATAACTTTGGTTTGCAGAAATACAGAAAGAGATAAAGTGTAAAACATATGATAATAAACAGCAGGGACATTAAACACTAGGGGCCGATTTATCATCGGTCTGTCCGACATGATCCGCTCAGCGAATCATGTCCGACAGACATCGATGAATGCCGACAGCATATAGTACACTGTCGCCATTTATCATTGCACATTGCATTGCAATGTGCAATGCAGCCCCCCTGCAGATTTGCGGTCAGTCAGCTGCTAGCAGGGGGAGTCAATCAGCCCGATCATATGAGATTGGGCGGATTGATGTCCACAGCCTCAAAGCCGGCAGACCAATTAAGGAGCAGCTTCTTAACTGCTGTTTCCGGCAAGCCTAAAGGCTCGTGCGGAAACAAGGGCATCAGGGACCATTCAGCCCTTGATAAATTGCCCCTTAAGGATTAGATTTCAAGTGAGGCGCAAACTGTTTTGCAGAAGCGATATCATCTTTTTGCAAGCCTTTTTTATAGCGCTGATATTGCATGCTGAGTGAAATCGCGATGCCATTAAAATTATTCAATTTCTGGGCACTAGGCACTTAAAGGGACAATATACTGTAAAATTGTTTTCCCTTAATGTGTTTCCAATTACTTTTTTTACCAATTGCAGAGTATAAAAAGTATGAGAATTAGATTTTTAAGGTTTATTTGTGTATGTGAAACAGCTGTTTTTGTGTTTTGAAGCCACAACCGAATACAATGGGCTGAGCTTGTAGGTAGAATTGAATCTTATTACTTTATCACATTGTGTACATATACCTGTTTCTTTATTTTATAGCTGTACGTAAACCAAATACCAATACTTGGAGAGAACAATGAAAAACTATAAATGTATTACCTTATCTCTTCTATACCCCACTGGGAGTGTAATTTATTCTGCTGGCAGTGTTTACAAAGCTTATTTATAGCTTGGACCTAAAGCCAGAAGCTTTCAGAATAAGTGGGGATACCACAGGCTAAATCAACTATTTCAAATGTTAATATAAGGATAAAAGAAATAGACAATTTAATACACTCCAGCAGGTAAAATTGATCATTGGGAAAAAAATTAAAGGGGGGAACAATTGTGAGTAAACTGACCCTTTAAATCCCAAGAAAATTAAATGTTGATTTTTAAACTCCTGTCACTGGTAACATATATACGCCTAGATTTAGAGTTTTGTCGGTAAAGACCCTCGTAGCTAACGCTGCTTTTTTTTCCAGCGCACCCTTAAGACAACGCTGGTATTTAGAGTTGTCTGAAGGGCTGATTTAGGCTCGAAAAAGGGGAGCGTAAAGGCATATCAGATTGAGCTTGCATTCTATTGGCTGATTGGAACAGCCAATAGAATGCAAGCTCAATCTGATTGGCTGATTGGATCAGCCAATCGGATTGAACTTGAATCTGATTGGCTGATTCAATCAGCCAATCAGAGTTTTCCTACCTTAATTCCGATTGGCTAATAGAATCCTATCATCCCATCGGAATTCGAGGGATGCCATCTTGGATGACGTCACTTAAAGGAACCTTCATTCGTCGTCTAGTCGTCGTGCAGGAAGGATGTTCTGTGCCGGAGGTCTTGAAGATGGAGCCGCTCCTCGTCGGATGGATGAAGATAGAAGATGCCACTTGGATGAAGATGTCTGCCGGTCTGGATGTCCTCTTCTGCCCGGATAGGATGAAGACTTCTGCCGATCTGGATGTCCTCTTCTGGTCCATCGGATTAAGACTTTGGCCCGGTTGGGTGAAGATGACTCAAGGTAGGGAGATCTTCAGGGGGGTAGTGTGGGGTTTATTTAAGCGGGGTTTGGGTTAGAGTAGGGGTATGTGGGTGGTGGGTTGTAATGTTGGGGGGTAGTATTGTGTTTTTTTTTACAGGCAAAAGAGCTGATTTCTTTGGGGCATGCCCCGCAAAAAGCCCTTTTAAGGGCTGGTAAGGTAATAGAGCTGTTAACTTTTTTAATTTAGATTAGGGTAGGGAATTTTTTTATTTTGGGGGGCTTTGTTATTTTATTAGGGGGCTTAGAGTAGGTGTAATTAGCTTAAAATTATTGTAATCTTTTTTTATTTTTTGTAATTTAGAGTTTTTTTTTTTTAATTTAGTTTAGTTTATTTAATTGTAGGTAATTGTAGGTACTTGTAGTTAATTTATTTAATTTATTTATTGATAGTGTAGTGTTAGGTTTAATTGTAACTTAGGTAAGGATTTATTTTACAGGTAATTTTGTAATTATTTTAACTAGGTAGTTATTAAATAGTAAATAACTATTTAATAGCTATTGTACCTAGTTAAAATAAATACAAAGTTGCCTGTAAAATAAATATAAATCCTAAAATAGCTACAATGTAATTATTTGTTATATTGTAGCTATATTAGGGTTTATTTTACAGGTAAGTATTTAGTTTTAAATAGGAATACTTTAGTTAATTAGAGTTAATTTATTTCGTTAGATTAAAATTATATTTAACTTAGGGGGGTGTTAGGGTTAGGGTTAGATTTAGCTTTAGGGGTTAATACATTTATTAGAGTAGCTGCGAGCTCCGGTCGGCAGATTAGGGGTTAATAAATGTAGGTCAGTAGCGGCAACGTTGGGGGGGCAGATTAGGGGTTAATAAATATTATGTAGGTGTCGGCGATGTTAGGGGCTGCATATTAGGGGTTCATAGGGATAATGTAGGTGGCAGCGATGTGCGGTCGGCAGATTAGGGGTTAAAAAAAATGTATTAGAGTGGCGGCGATGTGGGGGGGCCTCGGTTTAGGAGACATAGGTAGTGTATGGGTGTTAGTGTACTTTAGAGCACAGTAGTTAAGAGCTTTATAAACCGGCGTTAGCCCAGAAAGCTCTTAACTACTGACTTTTTTCTGCGGATGGAGTCTTGTCGGTAAAGCCAAGACTCTAAATACCAGCGTTAGGAAGATCCCATTGAAAAGATATGATATGCAATTGGCGTAAGGGGATCTGCGGTATGGAAAAGTCGCGGCTTGGAAGTGAGCGTTAGACCTTTTCCTGGCTGACTCTAAATACCAGCGGGCGGCCAAAAGCAGCGTTAGGAGCCCTTAACGCTGCTTTTGACGGCTAACGCCAAACTCTAAATCTAGGCGATAATAAGTAAAGTCAACATTACAATGTAACAAGTGATAAATAACATGTGTGAAATCTATGATGACTGAGGATAGCCTAACAACAATAGCATTTGCGTACTTGCAGGCAATATGTTTGTTGAGAGCAAACTGTGCTGAACGCAAGAGAAATCTTTAACAAATTTAAGTAAATAAATAAATTTTCTAGCTGGGTAGGTGTTACTAAATTCGATTTATCTCTGTACAGCATGTTTATAAACAGGAAATGTTGATATATCGTCAGGTACCTTTGCTGTATTTGGACAAAAGTCCTGTCATTCTGCATGCTCCTAAATTGTAAAGATGTTTAAAGGGACAGTAAACACCAGAATTTTTGTTGTTTAAAAAGAAACATAATCCCTTTATTACCCGTTCCCCAGTTTTGCACAACCAAACACAGTTATATTAATATACTTTTTACCTCTGTAATTATCTTGTATCTAAGCTTCTGCTGACTGCCCCCTTATTTCAGTTCTTTTGACAGACATGCAGTTTAGCCAATCAGTGCTCACTGCTCAGTCCTAGGTCACTTTACGTGCATGAGCTCAATTTTATCTATATGAAATATGTGAACTAATGCCCTCTAGTGGTCAAAATGCATTCAGATTAGAGGCAGTCTTCAAGGTCTAAGAAATTAGCATATGAACCTCCTAGTTTTAGCTTTCAACTAAGAATAGCAAGAGAACAAAGCAAAATTGGTGATAAAAGTAAATTGGGAAGTTGTTTAAAATTGCATGCACTATTTAAATCATGAAAGTTTTTTTTGGACTTGACTGTCCCTTTAAGCTCTTAGGTGCTAAACCATTGCAGTTCTGAAGCTATATTCAATCATTTGTGCTTATATTTATAAATTATTTTTTTGTACTTTTTATGTGTTATCAACACAAATCAAACCATGTTTTTAACTTTCTTCTTTTTTTATATCAAGTACTATTTGAAAGAAAGGGTAGAACACATGATCAACAACAGCACATTAGTTAAAGGGACATTAAACACTAAATAAATGCTAGATAGAATGATGCATTTAAAGAAAAGATTAGTCTGAGAAGATAAACATGCGGATGTATTATTTAAAGTTTCATTAGCTGTTTAAATATTGACAAAATAAGTGTAAAGTTTTAGGCCTAAATTACAAGTAGAGCGCTAACTTAAAGTTTGCCCGTTTTCCAGCCATTACAAGCTGGCGGTCATTGTTATTCGAGCGAGCTTTTGCAGGAGTGATTTTTTTTTGCGCTCCACTTATAATCTAGCCCTTAGTGTCTATAAACAATGGAAGCTGCCATGTTGTAACTTAGGTTGCATTCTCTGCTGTGGCCAATTAAAGAAAGTTATAAATATGTCACTAAAGTGTGCAGCCAATGGGGTCCATTTATCAAGCTCCGGATGGAGCTTGAGGGCCCGTGTTTCTGGCAAGCCTGCAGCCTCGCCAGAAACACCAGTTATGAAGCAGCGGTCTAAAGACCGCTGCTCCATAACCTGTCCGCCTGCTCTGAGCAGGCAGATAGACATCGCCGCAGTTCAAGCCGATCGAGTATGATCGGATTGATTGAGAACTCCCTGCTGGCAGGCCATTGGCCATGAGTTTGCAGGGGGCGGGGTTGCACCAGCAGCTCTTGTGACCTGCTGGTGCAATGCTGAATACGGAGAGCGTATTGCTCTCCGCATTCAGCGAGGTCTTGCGGACCTGATCCGCAAGACCGTTGTTAAATAGGCCTCATAGGCTGTGTGGAATATAACAGTGCTCTGCACTTCCATTTCTAACAGGAACTGAGAGGCTCACAATTTCAGAATGGATTTACAGGAAAGGGGGACAAAATAAATAATGAAAGTATACTGCAGACTTTTTATATATATATATATATACGATTTACAATCTTATATTAACATCTCAAAGTGTTTATTGTCCCTTAAAAGAGATGCGAAAGTCAAAATTGGACTTTTGTTATTCAGATACAGCATGCAATTTTTCAAATCTTTTCAGTTTATTTCTATTATAAAAATGTGCTCAGTCCTTTTATATACACACTTTCTGAGGCACCAGCTCCTACTGTCCGTGTGCAAAAGTACACAATAGATATGTATATGATTTTGTGATTGGCTGATGACTGTCACATGATACAAGGGAATGGAAAATGGAATTAACTTTAAAATTTGCCAGAAAAAAAAAATACTACTCATTTGAAATATAAAATAAGGACTATTGCATTGTCTTTTTATTATGCATTTGATGATTGATTATACAATTCTACTTTATTTAGTAGTCCTTTAAATTATACCAGGGACTGATTAATTCAGGATGATTGATAACCCCTGCTTTAGCATTTGCAGAGTGGTTCCTTAGATGGTCCTCCTGCTTGTTAATAAATGGGGCCCACTGTTAAATATTTATCTGTATTAGTTCAACTTCCCAAACCAACAAATAAAATTACAACTTCTGAAAATCTATGTGTACCCCTTTCACTATACTAATGTAGTAACAAATGATATTATTAAAAACATAACATGCTTGCACACAAATCATACTACATACAAATTTTAACAAAATCTAATCTATTTTCCTTAACATCCAGTTCTACAATTTCTTTGAATTCTGTATTAGCTTGGGGAAACAAAGATCTGTGAGCCGTAACAAACAACAACTGAACAAACGGAGGCTAGGGGTCCGATTTATCCACTGTAGCTGATCATGTCCGCCCGACATCGCTAAATGCCAACAGCATACGCTGTCGACATTTAACATTGCACAAGCAGTTCTGGTGAACTGCTTGTGCAATGCCGCCCCCTGCAGATTTGCGGCCAAATGGCTGCTAGCAGGGGGTGTCAATCAACCGGATTGTATGCGATCGTACGGATTGCTGTCCGCCACCTCAGAGGAGTTGTACAAGTTAAGGATCGCTGCTTCTTAACTCCTGTTTCCAGCGAGCCTGAAGGTTGGCTCGGAAACAGGGGTATACAGCCCCATTCAGGTCATGATAAATCGGCCCATAGCTGTTCTTCACCGGTGATCATTTTTACTGTAACAATCACTGGACAGCTATAAATAGGTATGAGCTTTCGGCAGCTTTTGGAGACCAAACTCAGCCAAATTTCTTCTTCTGAAAGTGAAACAAACTAAGCTCTGTGCAAATCCAGATCTTAGTGTGTTGCACTTACTAAAAACAAATCTGGCTCCAAAAAGAGCCTTCTTCCACATTTAGAAAGCTAATGAAGCTGTCGAATGAGCATACATACCTATAAGGGCATTGGAATTCCTTATTATATTTTATAATCTTATAATAAAGATACACGTGATGTTATAAGAACACTACAAAACATGAAAGGGACTGGTTAGTCAAAATTCATGACTCAGATATAGGACATGCAATTTTAAACAACTTTCCAATTTAACTTTATCATTACATTTGTTTTGTTCTCTTGGTATTCTTTGTTGAAAGCTAAACCTAGGAAGGCTCATATGATAATTTCTAAGGCTGCCTCTTATCTCAGTATATTTTGAAAGTTGTTTTTTTTACAGCAAGACAGCGCTAGTTCATGTATGCCCTATAGATAACATTATTCTCACTCCTGTGGAGTTATTTGTGAGTCAGCACTGATTGGCTGAAATGCAAGTCTGTCAAAAGAGCTGAAATAAGAGGGCAGTCTGCAGAGGCTTAAATACAAGGTAATCAAAGTGGTAAAAAGTATATTAATATAACCATGTTGGTTATGCAAAAATGGGGAATGGTCATAAAGGGGTTATCTAATTTTTTAACAAAATAATTCTTGTGTAGACTTTCCCTTTTAATGCTACTGAATAAACTTATTCCATGAAAGCAAAAATACTTTACTTAACCCTTATAATATATTTTTCTTACAGTTACTTTATTTAATCCCTTTGCGACCAGCGCCGTACCCTGTACAACGCTGGTCGTTAAGCCCTTGTACGACGCTGCTGTCCTGGGCCTCTTTCTGCCGCAATCTCACTAAAAGTAGTGAGATTGAGCTATTTCTGCATGCCCCACGAATGGGGCAGTGCAGAAATAGACGAGCAGAGGTACCGATGCAGAGAGGGAGCGGGTGGGACCACTATGATACAAAAAAGAAATGTTTTAATCGGCAGTAAGTGGGAAGGAAGGGTAAGGAGGGAGAGGGGGCACTTATAGAGGAAGGGATATTAAAGGGTGGGAAATCATCATAATTTGTGCCATGATTGCACAAGCAGTATATAAATAATTTTAGTGAAAAAACCCAAAGTTTTTGAAAAAGTTTTTTATTTGATCGCATTTAGCGGTGAAATGGTGGCATGAAATATACCAAAATGGGCCTTGATCAATACTTTAGGTTGTCTACTAAAAAAATATATAGTTTTGATAGGTAAATTTTTTAAAAAAAACAAGGCTCTTTTTCTGTTTAATATGTAGTGATGGCAAAAATGATAAAAATGATCTTTTTGGGAGCTCGCAGTAGCAATTAGCGCTCAAAAATTTAACCAGAGGTCAGAACTCTGGTTCATTTTTGAAATGTCCCCCAATTACCCACAAAAAATGTGTGTAGTGGTTTTAATAAAATAAAAATAGTAGCATTTTTTTTTAAACTGCAGTAAGCTGTTTTTGGGGGCTAAAGTTGGCAGTGTGGGGTGTTAGAAAACAAAAACGGCACTGAAAAGTGCCTGTACTTTGCGGTCTATGGGGACTGTGTGTTCCCAAGTAATATATAAGTATATGCTTATATACATATATATTTATGTGTTAATATGTGTATATACAGATACAAACACATAACTATATATGTATATATTCATATATTTTTATATTTGCTGTCCATCGCTGCGTGACCTACAATCTTTGCTGCGCTAGTTCTCATGCTGTCTCTAATGGCATGAGAACGAGGGTCCCGTTGGAGCCTATAGAAGCAGGCTCTTGTGAGCGCAATGCTTCCATGCAATGCATACGCTGGTATTACTAAGTTGAGCGCAAATATTACTTTCGCTGAAGCGATATTTTTTGCTCAATTGGTAATCCAACCCTTAGGGGTAGATTTACCAAGCAGCAGATGCTGCAATCTATCCCTGAAGTTTCCGTCTCACCGAAAACTTAAGTTAAGAAGCAGCGGTCATAAGACCGCTGTTCCTTAACTCGTCCACCACCTCTTAGGTGGCAGACTGCAATCATCCCGATCCTTAGTGTTTAATGTCCCTTTAAGTGGAGGCACCCAGTTCCAATAAATTAATAAAGTGCATCCCATTGATAGATACAATTTGAAATTATTTGTAATAGAAAACAGTTTACAAGAAAGGGAAATCAAAACAAATTTATTTTACCAAAAGAAACATAAGTAGATCTGCAAACTAAAAACCCTGGTCCCTAAAGAGATAAAGAGATCGGAATCACAGCGTATTGCAGATCTGAAGTTAACTTTAAATCGACATAAAACTCAAAATGTTTCTTTCGTCATTCAGATAGAGCGTAACAAATTTCCAATTTTACTTATTTTATCAATTTGGCTTCATTTTCTTTGTTGAAGGAACAGCAATGTTTTATTTCAAGCAAGCAAACACATCTGGTGATGACGAGAGGTATATATGTAAAGCCACCAATCAGCACCTAGCTCTCATTAGCGCATTGCTGCTCCTGAGCTAGGTGCTTTTTAACAAAATATACCAAAGGAATAAAGCAAATTAGATAACAGAAGTACATTTTGCACAGTTGTTTAAATAACATGAGCTATCTGAATCATGAAAGTTAAATTCTGTCCTTTCAGCCATGGGTTCAACCCCTATAAAATAGAGTTATCTGCAAACAACAGTGAAATAACAAAATGTTATTGCAAAAGAGATCATTTTATTATCACTCCTTTATGTCCATGCTGTATTTGGGAAAAAATAAAATAACAATTATAATGCGGGAAATAAACTTCGAACTGAAATAGAATCTACCACATATGCTATAAAGACATAGGATTATCCCTGCTGTATTTGTTAACCCCTTCATACCATTCTAATAGCGCTGGGCTTTAACGCCGAAGGACGGCATGGAACGTCCTACCTTATAAGGCGACCTGCAGCCTCCCCCTTTTGTCAAACTCAAGATCGGACTGGGAGCTTGCCTAGCAATGTAGGCGGCCCCCCATGATCCGATCCTGGCTTTTAAATCACATGATTGAATCGATGATCGCGTGATTTCTTTTTTGCCGCAAGCGTTTAAATCGGAACTTTGTTCCAATGTTAAACACTCGTG
Source organism: Bombina bombina (assembly GCF_027579735.1). Classification (NCBI taxonomy): domain Eukaryota; kingdom Metazoa; phylum Chordata; class Amphibia; order Anura; family Bombinatoridae; genus Bombina; species Bombina bombina. The sequence continues at coordinate 113,621,613 of NC_069509.1, read as the reverse complement.
CCGGCTATGATGGGGTTTAGAAAATAAATGTAAATTGACTACAATTCTGTTGTTTTTTTCATTGTTGAAATGCAAAGATTTTAAATGCATTTTGTTGTATTTTTAAATATATCCTGTGATGTTCATTAAAACAAACACATTCCACAGCAACTAGTATTCTTTCATGACAGATTTTGTTCAAATCGTTATTTATGATCTCGAAAATGCCAAGGAATAGATAATATTATTTATTGCACATTAAGTCAACTGGGTATTTTTCAACAGCAATTACTAGGAAACTATGTTTCATTTCAATTGGGACTTTGACTTTTCAGTAAGATCACCGGATACCGTGAACTGTAAATCTACAGTCAATAATTAAACGTTAAGCCAAGCATGACTCCTGTTTTTCATAGAAATGACATTTGCTCAGTGACCGAAGCATAACAGTAAAGTTTTATTTCATCCAAACAATCACCTTTTACCCTTCGGCCATCGTAAAAGCGCTCAAAAAGGTAACAAAATATGAGAGCGCATTTTAACTATAAAATATCAAATGAATAAGCAAAGATAAAGAGACTAAAAATATATGTTTTGCAGCACTAAAATAGGATTATCTTTTAATTTTGCACTTTACAGGTGATATATTGGTACATCAATTATAAGACATGATTAGCTTTAAAATGCAAGTTGTTTCTACATTTAATTTTATGGGAAAGCTATTTGAATTTTACTGGAGATATCAAATCAGTAAAGTATGATATTGTTCAAAAATAGATGGACCTCACAATATTTGTATTTAATTACTAAAAGGGACATTAATGTATAAATTAAACTTTCATGATTCAGATAGAGCATGCAATTGAAAAAAAAATTCAGATAGACTTTTATTATCAAAATGTGCAAAACTGTATTAAATGCACACTTTCTGAGGCACCATCACCTACTGAGCATGTGCAAGATTGCACAATATAAACATATATGTGTATTCTGTTTGGCTGACGGCTGTCACGTGATACAGATGAAGGAAAATGTGAATTTAAAAATGTTTTAATTCCAGAAAAAAAATCTACTATTTATTTGAAACTCCAAGTAAGGGCCTTAAGATCTAAATGTATTTGGGCTGGTGAGATTATTTAAGAATACTCACTAGTACATCTACAGTATTTCCCTGGTAACATTTTACCTTGAAAACACAGTGTCTCACTAAGGTGCGTATACTGCATTTCCATATGGGAAGGAGATGCATATATTACAAAAGTGAGCAATGAAACTCTAGTTTTAGAAATCATACAAAATGAATTAAGGGATAGATTACAAGTGGCGCACTATTGTTTGCTCATGAGCGACATCGGGTTTTCATGGCCACTTGTGCACAAGTTAAATTCTGTTGGTATTACAAGCTGAAAGTTAATGCAAACGTGTGAAAGCAATCACAATTTACGCTAGAATGATTACTGCAACCTCAGAGCTTTGGTTAACTGTTATGCGAGTCAAAAAGTGTCACAGAAAATATCAAAAATACATTTAAAAATAGTTATTGCACAAAAAAATGAATAATGGCACAAAGATATGAGGTCTCAGGTGTTAGGAAAAACAAGGGCATGCAAAGGGATTTAACACAGAGATACATACATATACATCTCTAAAATAATGTGTATATGTATATATATATATATATATATATATATAGAGAGAGAGAGAGAGAGAGAGAGATACTGTATATATGTGTGTGTGTAAACATATGTATTTATATGTTTATATGTATTTACAGATACATATATAGATATAAACACATAAATATATATATATATATATATATATATATATATGCATGTATGTACATTGGATCCCTTTGCAGTCAAGCAGAAAACATTTAAAATCAAATGTATGCTATATTTATATAGCATATCAATTTTAGATTTGTATAGGTTGAACTCGATGGACTTTGGTCTTTTTTCAACCTTATCTACTATTAGAAATGTGCGATTCGTTTCGGATCGATTCGAAAATTCGTCCGAATTCGGTAAATTCGGGATTCGGATCGATTCGAATTTCCGAATTAAAATAGTGCCGAATCTACCGAATAAATCCAAATTAGTTGGCTGAACCAATCAGCCAATCGGATTGAACTTGAATCTGATTGACTGATTCAATCAGCCAATCAGATTTTTCTACCTTAATTCCGATTGGCTGATAGAATCCTATCAGCCAATTGGAATTTGACGGACGCCATCTTGGATGACGTCATTTAAAGGTACCTCATTCGTCGTTCAGTCGTCGGCCGGGATGGATGCTCCGCGTCGGAGGAGCGAAAAAAGAAGATTGAAGATGCCGCTTGATGGAAGATGCTGCCGGATGGAAGAAGACTTTGCTGCCGCTTGGAGAAAGACATCGCAGGGATGAAGAATTCTTCTTTGCCGCTTGGAGAAGGACATCGCCCGGATCGGATGAGGAGTTCGGCCTGGTTGGGTGAAGACAAGGTAGGGAGATCTTCAGGGGGGTAGTGTTAGGTTTATTTAAGGGGGGTTTGGGTTAGATTAGGGGTATGTGGGTGGTGGGTTGTAATGTTGGGGGGTGGTATTGTGTCTTTTTTTCAGGCAAAAGAGCAGTTTTCTTTGGGGCATGCCCCGCAAACGGCCCTTTTAAGGGCTGGTAAGGTAAAAGAGCTTTGAACTTGTTTAATTTAGAATAGGGTAGGGCATTTTTTTATTTTGGGGGTTTATTATTTTATTAGGGGGCTTAGAATAGGTGTAATTGTAGTTTATTTAATTTATTGATAGTGTAGGTGTATTTGTAACTTAGGTTAGGATTTATTTTACAGGTAATTGGGTAATTATTTTAACTAGGTAGCTATTAAATAGTTAATAACTATTTAATAGCTATTATACCTAGTTAAAATAATTAACAATTTACCTGTAAAATAAATATAAACCCTAACATAGCTACAATGTAATTATTAATTATATTGTAGCTATCTTAGGGTTTATTTTATAGGTAAGTATTTAGATTTAAATAGGAATATTTTAGTTTATAATATGAATTAGATTTATTTAATAAGAATTTAGTTAGGGGTTAGATAGAGTTAATATAGTTAATATAAATACTATAGTAACTATATTAACTATATTAACCCTAATATAATTAGGGTTAATATAGTTAATATATATAATGTAATAACTATATTAACTATAATATACTTAGGGTTAATATAGATAATATAGCTGGCGGCGGGGTAGGTAGATTAAATTAGGGGTTAATAATTTTTATATAGGTGGCGGCGGTGTAAGGGGTCAGATTAGGGGATAGATAAGGTAGATGGCGGCGGTGTAAGGGGTTCACATTAGGGAATAGATAAGGTAGATGGCGGCGGTTTTAGGGGTTCACATTAGGGGATAGATCAGTTAGATGGTTACGGTTTTAGGGGCTCACAGTAGGGGGTAAGTTTATGTAGATGGCGGCGGGGTCTGGGAGCGGCGGTTTAGGGGTTAATAACTTTATTAGGGATTGCGGTGGGGGATCGCGGTTGACAGGTAGATAGACATTGCGCATGCGTTAGGTGTTAGGTTTATTTTGCAGGTAGTTTAGGGAGTTACGGGGCTCCAATAGTCAGCGTAAGGCTTCTTATGGCTGCTTTTTGTGGCGAGGTGAAAATGGAGTAAGATTTCTCCATTTTCGCCACGTAAGTCCTTACGCTGTATATTGGATACCAAACTGCGCTGGTTTGGTATACCTGCCTATGGCCCAAAAAACGACGGGCGACGGCAGAAATATACGCGCGTAACTTCTAAGTTATGCCGTATATAGGATACCAAACCAGCGTAAATATTGGCGTCGCCAGCTTTTGCGGGCGACGATTTTTATCGGATCGGGCCCCAGATCATGAGCAGTAACAACAGGAACTAAACTAGGAAAAATATAACTCCATGAAATAATCAAGAGTCAGGAACTAGGAAAACGAATGATTGAATAAACCTGCCCTAGGGATATAGTAATCAAACAGGTGCCAAACGGGAAGATTTGCATTATAGATAAAAGCTGAGGCTTGCGCAAGAAAGGCAGCGGATATTATGGAAACAAATCATTACTTATCAAACATGATACTACAACAAAATATTGAAGAATGAAAACTACACGTCACAAGAAAAATGAAGCAGCGCAGTAACAAGAAAGAAATGGTAATCACAACATGGTGCATATTTTTTTCATCCTTTGTTGACTGTGAAAAGCTTTAAAAAAAAGTCTCAGTGCTACTCTGCTCTTCAAAATAATCCATCCTAAAAAGTCAAGTGCACAAGAAAAGCAAACAACCACCTATTTTATATAATCTTCCCTGACACCAGTAATCCACTGTATGAACTAAGGCCCCCAAGTTTAATATAAACTTAAAACTGCTTTCTTTACTGTCTTCAGGTTTAAAAAGATGGTAAATTTCAGACTTTAAAGGGACAGGGAAAGTCATAATTAGACATTTATGATTTAGACAGTGCATACAATTTTAAACAACTTTCCAATTGACTTTTAATATTTAATTTGATTCCTTCTCTTTTTATCCTTTGCTGAAAGGTTTATCTAGGTATGCTCAGGAGCAGCAAAGAACCTAGGTTCTAGCAGCTGATTGGTGGCTGCATATATATATACTGATTGTCATGATATTGGCTCACCCATGTGTTCAGCAATCAGTAGTGCATTTCTGCTCCTTCAACAAATGATAGCAAGAGAATGAAACAAATTTTTTAATAGAAGTAAACTGGAAAGTTATTTAAAGTTGTATGTTCTACCTAAATCATGAAAGAAAAATGTTGTGTTTCATGTCCCTTTAAAAATTTTAAAATGAAAAATATATTAGTGCATAAGCAAAATGGCATAATTATTATTTATTTTTTTTAAAAAAGTGTATATATATTTTATAATAAAATATTTATAATCCTATTGGGTATCTTCTGTTCCTCCGCCCCCATTTCATTTCCTCTATTGGCTGGGCTGTGACAGAGATCAGTCCCACCTACTCTCTACATAGGCTTCCTAAGGGCTTTCAAAGGGCTACATTTCAAGTGTGTCATATGGCACACACACTGATTGGATGTTCATTGGAATTGTTATTTAAAATAAAAAGAGTTCATCCCAGGATGCTGGCATAATATTGAAACTAAATTACTATAGACACGGATTTAACCCTTTTCACGGATAGATGGAAAAAATAGTAAACATGTACTTTTTTAATGGAAAAGATTACATATATGACAGCTAAAGTTTACAATCATGTTAAGGCCCACACTGCATTATTGGTACTTCTTCTATTCATAGAGTTTCTCCACATTGATAATGAGTTAATCCATATAACCAATCAAAATTGTGAATGGGTGGGTTATCTGTCAAAGTTGAAAAAGGACACAGCAAAACCTTAAACAACAAAATGAGGAACAGAGAACTTTGATTTATAACTCCTCTATATATACTTTTACTTGATGTATTACCTGTTCATTTGTTATTTTTTGTGAGACCCTGTACTTGTGATGAATCAGCATGTTACAATATGTCTAAGTTTCCTCAATAAAAAACATAAAAAAAAAAAAAAGTTGAACCCATCTCTTTTCCATTGAGGAATAAGAAGTTGAGGGATAGGGGGTAGATGGTGTCTGGTCATGGAAAACCATAGTTTGGGTTTATTTGTAGGAGGTGGCTCTTTTTTTCTTTCTTTCTATTTAATAAATGATAACATTGGCGACTGTCTGTTAGGTACCACTATTATATAGTGGCCTGTCAAGATATAGGTCTCCATTTATTATAGGTTGGACCAAGCTACAAGTGGACAACATACGCTGTCTGCATTTAACATTGCACATGCCTCTATGGCCAGTTTTTTGTGTGGCCCAGCATTAAAACAGTTAATAAGGGAACCACACCTTGCAGTCTGCATTGTGTGGTGTTTACTAATTGCTCAAATTAACTGTTTCACTGCTGGGCAGCAGACAAAACTGGCCTTAGAGGGAACACTGCTTAAGACCACTGCTACTTAACTATCATTTCAGCCTGAAACGCCAGAGCTCCGAAAGCAGCTATCACTGCTTGGTAAATAGAGCCCATAGTGATATGATCTAGCTACTAAAAAGAAACCAATGTGAAATGTGTGGTATTACTAGTTTTTCTCATAGAGACTCCAATTTAATGATGGGATCTAGTGTTATTCCTAATGTAGATACGAATAACAACAAAAAAAGCACATTCTTAAATAATAAAATCTATACATACTTAAAGGGACACTGAACCCAAATTTATTATCACTAAAAATCAAGTGGAGTTTAAGTGATCATATGTGTAAAACTCACCTTGAATGTGCCGTTGCACATCACTAAACTCAGCGGCTCCCGCCGCCCACGGCACATCGCTCTTCTACCAATGAGGTGACTCTTGCACCTCTAAACCAATAGCCGTGCTAACATACCGAACACTGTCAGTTGACATGCACGGCTATTGGTTTAAAGGTGCAAACCTCATTGAAGGGGTGTCCGGAGTCGCTGAGTTTAGCGATGTGCACCCTTTTTTTACATATATGATCAGTTAAACTCCACTTGATTATTAGTGATGATAAATTCTAGCATTTGTTATACGCTTGGATTTACCATTACTTTAAAAGAAAAGTACAATTTAAAGGGATACATTTTAGGATGGCAAAGCAAATTGTATTTTTACTAGGGGCTGCAAAAATCTTTTTACTGGCCTAGACTAGTCATGGATAGATTATTCACTGGCTGGTAAGCGTGTTTCCTACATCTATATTCATGGGCAGTGGCACGAAAACTACCATAATAGTTTTAGCTTTTTTAAAAGAAACATTTTTTTGCGATATGTGTATCACAACCTTTATGGATATGTTGATATATTCATTTATTTATTTTTGGTTTATGTATGCATTTGTTATCAATCTAATAAATATTTGTTTTATTATTAAATTACAATAGTTTATATGTGATCTTTTAATCTGGAATACATATTGTATTATATGTAGCATATGTTGATATATACTTACATCTTGCAACAATTCTATAAATTGCTTTGTTACTTTTCCATGGAATACAAATATAAAGAATAGTATATTTTCATTAAAAGTCTACAAGCCCTTGAAATTAACCTTAAATCAGATTTTTGCTGTTGTGACTAAAAATTCAATAATTATGATTAATTTCAAGTCCTTTGTATTGTACATTAAGTAAAGGAGGAAAACACTTTTCAGAATTAATAAGCAGATCAATAATGCAGCTGTGCAAGTTCACATACGAAGAGAGGGATATCATTTTGGTTACAAATAAGAACACTTTAAGAATGTACATAATATGCCTATGGCTGTTTCTGCATATTTCAGCACATGAAACAATACCAGTTTATAAATCAATTGTAGTATTATATGTTTTCCTAAACGTTCAAAGAATTCTTATATTTTCATTTAATACAATATACCACAAATATACTAAGGAACACTATGTATTCATTTCTGTTCCTATTTATCTCACTATTATAAATCCGACAAGCTTCTGTTTTAATCCAATTAATCAATGAAATCTTTTAGTCACTTTGATGAATATGATCCTCCTGAAATTATATGCACTTATCATATACAAGATAAAAAGCACTACGCACTAAGTTTATAGAAAATTGATTGGCCAAGAAAAATGCAATTTCCTCTTTACAAACATAAACCAAGATACAATTAAAGGGCCAGTGAACACCTTAAGATGGTTATTTAAAAATGTTGGTTATGCATAATGAAATAACTTTGCTATACGTTTTCATAATTTAGTTTGCCCCCTTTCAAGTAATTTAGCTCAAAATAAAGCAATTTGTATTTATCAGAACTTGAAATGCACCCTGCTGATATATCAAGGCTAACTCTTCTACATATCTGCCCGTAATCGGCTTTATCAGATAACAACTGCAATACAATTCATTTTGTGCTAAATTCATGACAGGGACTAGCCTTTTTGTCTGTGGACTTAAGCCCAGGTTGGCTCCTCAAAATGAGTCAAATGTTGGGCAGAGTTTGGTCATTGAAAAATAAGTAAACATTATGTTAATTTATTTTAAAAATGTTTAGACTTGGTTGATATGTTATTCTATTGCAACACAACAGAAATATTTTGTAATTACAATGTGTTTAATTTCCCTTTAAGATCATCATATGATATAAAGCAAAGCCTCTTTTATTTATTTGATTGAACATATGACCCTTTAGATATTCTATAGTTCATGGGAAATGTAAAAATGGCATTGATTTATTTTCTATATATCTTCTTTAGAGATATATATTGTAATTATTTGTCTGCACTGATATTATTATTTTGTTACATTTTAGTCAGCCTCCTCCCAAAAAAAGTGGTTACCCGTGCTTTTGAAGTATCTTATTTTAAAGGACATGAAAGTCAAAATTACAGGGACAGTTTACCCAAAAATTCTCTCCCCTTTAATTTGTTCCCAATGATCCATTTAACCTTCTGGAGTGTAATTAAACTGTTCAAAAGTAGCTCATTTACCCTTATTTTAGCACTTGAAATAGCATTTGAAATCGCTTATTTAGCCTGTGGTATCCCCACCTATACTGAGAGTAAAAACAAACACATTTTAAATTGGGCTGCATTGCTATTGAGAGGAAATAGTATTAAAGTACATTAAAAATAACTCCAATAATCTCTGATATTTTTATTAGCACTCGTTTGGCACCAACATTACAAATTTAGGGCTAGATTACAAGTAGAGTGCTAATATATCGCGTGCCCTTAAAGGGCAAATTCGCCCGTGTACGGGTTCGAAATAAATAACCAGCCATTACAAGTGGCTGGTTATTGCTACTGCAAACTTATGGTAGCAATTAGCACTCAACAACTTAACCATAGATCAGATCTTTGGCTAATTTTCAAAAAGTGCCCCAAAAGCCCCCAAAGTTTAGTGCATGTTTCTATATAAAATAAAAAATTCAATTTGCTGCCCATTGCTGCACGACTTAACCGCTTCGCTGCAGTAGGTGAGACACGGCATGAGAACGAGGTTCCAATTGGAGCCTATGGACGTGCTTTCATGAGCGCAAAGCTTCTGTGCAATGAAAACGAGGGATTGCATTCGCATTGCACCTAACTTGTAATACCAGCGCACATTTGCGTGCACTAAGTGGAGCGCAAATATCGCTTTTAACTAAACTTGTAATCTACCCCATAATGTTGTTCAGTAGGAAAAGGGGATGTGATAGTTTGGGAGTAAGCTGGGCATTTCTAACAAGTAGCTTCCCTGGATGGGAAGAGATTCAACATACATGTGAGGGGGGTTTATTTATTGTTTTCCTTCACTGGGAAGACAAACTCTAGATTGATGTAAAAGAACACTAAAGATAAAATGTAACTTTCATGACTCAGATAGAGCACCCAGTTTTAAACAACTTTTCATTTCACTCCTATTTTCTAAATGTTCACAAACATATTTATTTGCACACTTTCTGAGGCACCATATCCTACTGAGCATGTGTAAGAATTTACAGAATATACATATATGCATTTTGTGATTGGCTGATAGCTGTCACATGATGCCATGGGAAGAAAAATAGAACTAACTTTAACATTTATCAGAAGGAAATCTACTAGTCATCTGAAATTCAAAATAATTGCTTTTGCATTGTCTTTTTGTTTTGCATTTATTGAGTATCGTATTGTACTATTTTAGTGGTCTTTTAAGTTGAGTCTTTTTTCATAGAACTATGGTCGATGTACTGGTTGATGCCGAAACTGATGGAAAATGGAACTTAATATACAGTTTTTCTTTGAATGTAATAGCTTGACATTGATAAAAACTATTTTATTATAGTTAATTTTGGTACAATGAATAAAATTACCTTTATAGATATTCTTTGCTGTATTGTAATTTTAAATAAGTCATGTAAGCAGGGCTGTACTTGGAAATCAGACTGGCCCTGGAAATTTTTGAAGACCTGCCCAGCCTCTGCCCCCACACCCCACCCCTGTGGCCCAGCCAACCCTCCCTCCAACCAGTTTTCTCCAGTCCAGTTCCCCCCTCAACCCATTACTTTTCACCTTCCAGGAGTGGAGTGGCCTGGCTGGAATGCTCTCTCTGCATTTCTGGTCAGGATGTGGACCTGCAGAACCGGCAGCCCAGCGGCCCACTGGGAAATTTCCCAGGATCCTGGTGGGCCAATCCAGCAGTGCACAGAAGCCATTTTTGTTTCTCTGATTGTTCTTTATTTGTTGTAAGAACATGTAAAAAAATAAAATCAAAGTTATTTCAGAAAAAAAAACCCATAATGGTGTTCAAGTGAGATATTTATATTTTCACATTTTAGTATCACCATCTAAATAGTCAACCGTCTTGACATTGTTACATCTCTTCTTCCAGGGGGTTCACTGAAATTTATATAAGGAACAATGCTGTAACATACACCGCGGTCCTCACGTTCCAACAACTGGCCAGATTTCATTATAGTTGAACCAGTTCACAGGTGAAATGATCAAGTGATGGGTGAGAGCAGGTTAATAACCATGGTGTTACTGAACAGCTGATTACTTCACCTGTGCACTGGTTCAGCTATAGTGAAAACCTGGCCTGTTGGGGGGTACTTGAGGACCGCGGTTGAAAAACAGTGACATAGAAGATGATTTTAATAGCTGCCAAAATGATTCTACTTTTACTAGTTTATCCAGAAACATAAATCCCTTTACGCTGCTTACATGTTCAGCTAAAAAACATAATTATCATTATGCTGGTAGAAAAAGTCTTCTGATTATCTTTTAAATTGCTTCGCAATTAATCATCCACCTACAAGCAGCTGAGCAATTCTTACTTTCGTCCTCCTCAAAATCCAATAGAAAAGAAAAGTGGTAAACAAGATGTTATTTAATTGCAGGGGCACTTGATTTAAATACATGCAAAGTAGCTGAACCCTTAACAGTCTGTAAATGCTTTAATGAACACTATGTGATGCCGTGTTGACAAATACAATAGGTCAGCAAAACAGCAAAGATGTTTGCCAAACATATTTTTGTAGCTTAAAGATAAACACAGCAACCTTTAAAACAATGCAGAAAGTAAGTATATGCCAAGGGTTTAATTGGCATCTGAATACAAATGTTTTTTTTTTAAAGGAATGGTTCCCTACTGTATAAATCAATGTTCCTTGCATGCCCAAGCTATTAGCCTGTTGGGGGTTTGCAGGAGATATAAAACTGTGTTATGTAAATATCATTTTTCTTGAGCAGCAAATCAGTGGTGAAAGCTAATTAGAACAGGATTTTGAGCATGGTAAAAAAAAAAAAAAAAAAAGTTCCAGGCAGAATAGCAGAAAATGTCAGTGAAGGAATTCTAAAGTCTTTTTGAACAAATTCTATTGAATTAAATGTTTAACCAAACTGTTTTAAAGGGATATTTAACCCAATTGTTTTCTTCCATGATTCAGATAGAGCGTGCAATTTGAAGCAACTTCCTAATTTACTCCTAGGGGGCGATTTATCAATGTCTGGCGGACATGATCCGCTGTAGCATATCATGTCCGCCAGACATCGCTGAATGCCTACAGCATATGCTGTCTGCATTTGACATTGCACAAGCAGTTCTGGTGAACTGCTTGTGTAATGCCACCCCCTGCAGATTTGCGGCCAATCGTACAAGATCGGGCGGATTGATGTAATGTCCGCAGCCTCAGAGGCAGTGGACGAGTTAAGGAGCAGCGGTCTTAAAACCGCTGCTTCTTAACTCCTGTTTCCGGCAAGCCTGAAGGCGAACGGGCGTATTGATGTAATGTCTGCAGCCTCAGAAGCAGTGGACGAGTTAAGGAGCAGCGGTCTTAAGACCGCTGCTTCTTAACTCCTGTTTCTGGCAAGCCTGAAGGTTTACGCGGAAAAAAGTTACATTAGGGGCAATACGGGCCTTGTTAAATCGATCCCCTATTATCAATTTTTCTTCGTTCTCGTTATTTTTATTTAAAAAACAGGAATGGAACACTTAGGAGCCATCCAATTTTAGGTTCAGCACCCTGGATAGCGCTTGCTTATTGGTGGCTACACTCAGAGGTGTAATTAGAAACCACAGGGCCCAGGTGCAAGAATCTAAGAAGGGCCCCCGACCCCCCCAAAAATGTGAATTTGATACATATATATATATATATATATATATATGTATATATATATTTTTTTTTTTTTCTTTTAATATTTAACACAGAAAAAAATTTTTGAATCAGATTACGTCTGCAAAAGGAGGTACCCTGTGCCTACAATTCTGTGAGATGGTCTGACCCCCTATTACTGTATATAGTGACACTGTTTAACCCACCAGTACTGTATATAGTGAGTTAGTGACACAGTCTGTAATCTGTCGGTGAGATGGCTGGCCTGACCCTACCCGCCCCTGTACTTTATAAAGTGACCACAGTAGTCTGTGACATGGTCCAGCCCCCCTGTACTGTATATAGTGGTACTGTATAGACTGACACTGTTTACCCCCCGCCCCCCCCCCCATGCTGTAGTAACAAGATCTGTAGTTTTCTGGTTCCACAAGCATACACACACACACATACGTGCATAAATACACACAGTCACATACATACATACACACTAAGGCCTCTAGTTATGAAGCCGTCTACTTACCTGCATTCGCCGGCCCAATACGCTCGCCTAATCTCGCCTACCATCGCGGCCGCGGACCTGAATACATACACCAAAGTTATCAAAAAATCTGTCAAGAAGCCGCGCACCAAGTACGGAGCGATGAGCAGCGGACTGTTGTTAACTGACAGTCATCGATCTCGCTGCTCATCGACTTCTTTGCAGCTTTTTTGATAGCCTGTCACTAAGCACCCACACTAAACTACACTGTTTTACCCCCTAAACCGCCACTCCCGGAGCCCCCCACAACTAAATAAAGTTATTACCCCCTAAACCGCCACTCCTGGACCCTGCCGCAACTATAATAAATGTATTAACCCCTAAACTGCCGCTCCCGGACCCCGCCGCCACCTACATTATACCTATTAACCCCTATCCTGCCCCCCACTACACCGCCGCCACCTATATTCAAGTTATTAACCCCTATCCTGCGGATCCCGGACCCAGCCGCAACTAAATAAATTGTTTAACCCCTAAACCGCCGCACCGGAACCCACCGCCACCTATATTAAAGTTATTAACCCCTATCCTGCCCCCCACTACACCGCCGCAACCTACATTAAACTCATTAACCCCTAACCCGCCGCTCCAGGACCCCGTCACAACTAAATTAAATGTTTAACCCCTAAACCGCCGCTCCCGGACCCCGCCGCCACCTATATTAAACTTATTAACCCCTAAACCTAAGTCTAACACTAACACCCCCTAACTTTAATATTATTTTAATAAATCTAAATAAAAATTATTATTAATAACTAAATTAATCCTATTTAAAACTAAATACTTACCTGTAGAATAAACCCTTAGATAGCTACAATATAACTAATAATTATATTGTAGATATTTTAGGATGTATTTTTATTTTACAGGCAACTTTGTATTTATTTTAACTAGGTACAATAGCTATTAAATAGTTAATAACTATGTAATAGCTACCTAGCTAAAATACTTACAAAATTACCTGTAAAATAAATCCTAATCTAAGTTACAATTAAACCTAACACTACACTATCATTAAATAAATTAAATAAATTACCTACAATTACCTAAAATTAAATTAAATAAACTAAACTATAATACAAAAAAAAAACAAACACTAAATTACAGAAAATAAAAAAGAATTACAAGAAGTTTAAACTAATTACACCTAATCTAAGCCCCCTAATAAAATAATAAAGCCCCCAAAATAAAAAAATGCCATACCCTAGTCTAAATTACAAAGTAACCAGCTCTTTTACCAGCCCTTAAAAGGGCTTTTTGTGGGGCATTGCCCCAAAGTAATCAGTTCTTTTACCTGTAAAAAAAAATACAACCCCCCCAACATTAAAACCCACCACCCACATACCCCTACTCTAACCCACCCAAACCCCCCTTGAAAAAAACTAACACTAACCCCCTGAAGATCACCCTACCTGGAGCCGTCTTCACCCAACCGGGCCGAAATCTTCATCCAAGGTGCACAGAGGAGGTCCTTCATCCGGTAGAAGTCTTCATCCAGGCGGCGTCTTCAATCTTCATCCATCCGGAGTGGAGCGAAGCCATCCTCTTCAACCGACGACTGAACAACAAATGAAGGTTCCTTTAAGGGACGTCATCCAAGTCTACAAAAAAGAAAATTGTATTTGAAAATGTGTATTTGTATTTGTATGTAACAATATATGCACAATGATAAAGAATAACACATGCTTGCATTTTGACAGCAATCTTATTCTATAAAAATGTCAATAATTAAAGGGACATTAAATATTGAATAAATGCTACATAGACTGGTGCATTCAAAGAAAGTAACATATAGATGTATTTTTGAAAGTTTCATTATCTGTTTAAATATTGACAAAATAAGTGTAAAGTTTTAGGGGTCAATTTATCATGCTCCGTACAGAGCTTGATGCCCCGTGTTTCCAGGCACGCTGGAAACAGAAATTATGAAGCAGCGGTCTAAATAACCTGTCCGCTTGCTCTGAGGCGGCGGACAGAAATCAACCCGATCAAATATGATCGGGTTGATTGACACCAAATCTGCAGGGGGCGGTATTGCACCAGCAGTTCCTGCGTATGCTGTCGGCATTTATCGATGTGCAGCGGACATGATCCGCTATATCGGATCATGTCTGCTCGCACTTACATAAATTGACCCCTTAGTGTCTATAAAACAATGGGAGCTGCCATGTTGTAACTTAGGGTACTTTCTCTGCTGTGGCCAATTAGGGACAGTTTTAAATAGTTCACTTGAGTGTGCAGCCAATGGCTGTGTGGAATATTACAGTGTTCTACACTTCAATTTCTAACAGGAACTGAAAAGCTCACAATTTCAGAATGGAATTACAGAAAAATGCGACAAAATAAATAATGAAAGTATATTGCAGAGTTTTTTTTTCTATATATAATTTATCATTTTATATTACTATCTCAGTGTTTAATGTCCTTTTAAGTATTGGTTTTAGAAAAGTTATGTTAACAACAAAGTTTTAAAGAAATCACGCTCCCAGTGGGGGTGGGACATAGCTATACTAAAATATTGATTTTCCATTGTTCTCTCTAATTATTGGTTGCACTGTGTGTATGAGATGAAAGGAAAGGAGGTTTGAGTGTAAATGTTGACAGATATGCAGGTTTTCTGCTCTGCCTGCAAAGCTCAGTCCATTTGACTGGGTTGTAAAACAGCTTTTTCATATACAAGAATAAATATAAAGGATCAATTTCCAATTCATTTTATACTCTGTAGCTGGTATAACAATTCACTTGAAACACATGAAGGGGAAAATAAATGTATAGTACAATGTTCCATTAAGGAATTCTTTATATTTGTATTCAGAAGTGCAGAGACGAAAAGGCAGCTACAGTTTAAGTGCAAGCTGGGGGCAGTAGCCAGGATATCAATCAGTATAACAACAGAGGTTGTTATATGAGAATAATCAAAAAAGGGTAACCATATTTCATAAGCCAATGTTCACCAACCAGAGTATCAGTCAGATCAGGTGTATAAACAATGGTTGAGGCAAGAAAACAAAGTCTTATAAGTCCCAATGCAGAGAAAGACTTGCTAGAAGTCATGTACTAAGGCGTCAAATTTTTCGCACAGACTGTATCGAATTAACTCGCCGGCATTTGCACCATGCGGATAGAACTTAGTTACATGAATGTACTAAAAACCAAGCCGTAAAATTTTGCGTCTATTGTGTCTCGAAGACAATCGGATTATTGATAACTTTGAAGCTTCGTTCGCCGCGAAAGAGCAAAGTTACTAAGCAGTCTGCAACCTAATTGGTTTAGTTCTTCACCCACGTGACCATCTAGGTGTCATAATCGTCAGACAAGCGGCAACGTCTGGCTGCTGACATGTATAAGAATGTGCATTTTTCCAGAAACCTTAGAATATTGTTTATTTACTTTTCGGTATTCACTTTGAGAAGATGGCATGCTCTACTGAAATAACCAGCGTCCCCTATGAAAAAAAATATAAATAAATAATGATTAACATTTCTAATATGATAAAGATGATAATTTTAAAGAGAATTAACTATGTTTTTGAGTTACATATATCATCAAAATCCATAACACAAACGAAATTTGACAATTGAAATAATACTCTATTTTACATAACAACAAAAAAATATAATTACCTAACAGCCATCCTTCAGGCATCTCTCCCTCCTCAAACTTCCGATATAACCCAGACTGAGGCAAGATATACGAATCATGGCAGGATCCAGGGAAGTTAGAACGGACACTGATTATTTTCATGTTATGGTCACACACCATCTGAACATTGAGGGAATGGTACTGTTTTCAGTTCCTGAAAACTTCCTCACGTTCTTTTGATGGTTTGACTGCAACATGGGTGCAATCGATGGCTCCAAGAACATTGGGCATTCCGGACATTCTATAAAAATTGGACTTCACAGATTGCCAATCTTCTGGAGTCGATGGAAGGCACACGTACCTTGGAAAGACGACCATCAATGCATCAATTACTTTGGTTAAGTGCCTCGAAAAAGCAGACTGGCTGATGCCAATTATAACGCTAGACACAGCTTGGAATGAACTGGGGGCAAAAAAACTATTTCATTGTAAAGTTCCATAATAGCTTCTCTGTCCAAACGGAATCTCTGGATAATCTCCCGATCAGAAATGCCTTCCAAACCCATACATGGAAGGAAAACTCTAGGGACTCGGAATCTTCTACCTCTCCTTCTTTGCAATCCATTGTTGTCAACCGGTGCCTGTATAGCCCTTCTTCCTCGTAATTGAATCAATCGGAAAAAAAACATGTGTAAAAGTGTGTCCATCTTCATTCAGTGATCCAAAAACCAATAATGATACAATAGTAGTCTAGTCCTTTCACTTAAGTACTTCAACCTGGCGTCAGGTTGATACCCCCTATAGTTTTTTATTGTATTAGCTACCTAAATGGTCGCAAAGCAAATCACGCGAAGTTACAGTGAAAGTTGGAACGGGCGGATTAGTTGTAACATTCATAATTTCCGATTAAAGCAAATTTACGTGCGATCAAACATGTAGTAAGTGGAAAAAGGCCTAGGAACGATCAGTTGCGTAAAATTACGATAGCTGATGAAAAATAGTGGTTTTTCTATTCGATCACAGATTAGTAAATACGAGATGCAGATCGTGAGCGAATTTTGACGTGGAAATAAAGACGGACGGTCACTTCGTAGCTTAGTACATGGCGCCCATAGTGAATAGTAACCATGCATTTCTAATTGTGCCCAGAATTTTGCTGCTGCAAAGTAGTAAGCAGCACAGTTTCTTCGAGAAAATAGAGGTTGAGGGATCTGAAGATGAAAATGCCATGTGACCTATTTGCAAACAGAATGAGAGTTCCATAATGTTTCCCTTGGACAGAAATTGAATGGAAATTAGGGATGTGCATTAGGACATTTCCTTATAAAAACGAATGCTGAATATGGCCAGCATTCGTCTATTTTCAGATCTTAATGTTCTGCACTTTTGTAAGAAGAAATCTGGCACCGAACATAGGCAGATGACACTGGCAACGGCCATATTTGACGTTCATTTTATATTGAATGCACATCCCTTATGGATACCCAACTTTCTATATTTCTCTTGTTAAGGGTTTTTTATGTTATGCAGAGATGAATTATAGTTGGAAACTATAAGTAATAGGATTAACAGAGGTACTATATTTCCTGAAACTAGAAGTAGCAAAATGGAGGGCAAGAGTAAATGGGATTGAGTTTTGCAGCATTAGGAATATTTTTGTGATTTGATACATTTGGAGTTTAAGGACTTTCTGCACCCTGTATGTGAAGCATAAAAGCAATTAACCAATCAGAAGAGAGGGAATACACAACTCTGGTAGAGTATATTGCCCCTTTATTAACTTTTTATCAGCTGTAGGGGGTTATGTGACATAAGTACTAGTAGAACCAATGAGGCCTATTTAACAAAGGTCTGTCAGGCCTGATCCGAAAGAGTGGATCAGGTCCGATAGATCTCGCTGAATGCGGAGAGCAATACGCTCTCCGTATTCAGCATTGCACCAGCAGCTCTTGTGAGTCAATCGGCCGACAGCAGGGGGGTGTCAATCAACCTGATCGTACTCGATCGGGTTGAATTGTGGCAAGATCTGTCCGCCTATTTGAGCGCTGCTTCATGACTGCTGTTTCTGGTGAGCCTTCTGGCTTGCGAGAAACACGGTGCTTGATAAATGGGCCTCAATGACTAAATGATCAAGCAGAAATTGTACAATGTGACATATGTTACTACCTTTGCTTTTTTATTTATATATATATATATACATACACATACATTATTTATATATATATATATATACATACACATACATTATTTATATATATATATACATACACATACATTATTTATATATATATATACATACACATACATTATTTATATATATATATATATATATATACATACACATACATTATTTATATATATATATATACATACACATACATTATTTATATATATATATATATATATATATATATACATACACATACATTATTTATATATATATATATATACATACACATACATTATTTATATATATATATACATACACATACATTATTTATATATATATATATATATATATATACATACACATACATTATTTATATATATATATATACATACACATACATTATTTATATATATATATATATACATACACATACATTATTTATATATATATATATATATATATATATATATATATATATATATATATATATATATATATATATATATATATATATATATATATATATATATATATATATATATATATACATACACACATTTTGAATGACCCATTATTCAGCTCTATTTTGTTGCTATTTTACATCTCATTTTGATTTGCATTACAGAGTTGTGTAAATCTCTGAAGACATCTCCATGTTTCGTCTGAAATACATTTGTTAGCTGTTAGAATAATAACCCAACTTTGAACTCATTTCAGGGCAGTTATTTGTTAAACACAATCTTATATTTTGCCAAGCCAATGCCTAGTCTGGATTTTAATACTGTGTGATATTTAAAAGTGTTTTCATAGACACCATATCAAGTTTCTCATCAAAGATTAATGTTTTTATTATGTTGCAATTTTTTTCATCGATTTGTTTTTGCATCTCGTTTACTTTCATTTTTTTTCTCCATGTGTTTTATTTGTATTCTAAATCTATTTTGGAATTTCCATTTAAACAACTAAGCAATAATTGGCACTGCAATTAGATGGTATCTTTATTTTCCATTCCCTAGAAAGCCATAACTGTGTCCTTGAAAAAGAGCTTATTCACACTAACGGTGTGACACTATAAATGAAATGGAACTGTTTTTATGACCATGGGAAAATATATATTCAATGGTGAGACATTGGCTACAAGATAGATACACTTTCTTGCAAATTAATACTTTTACTACATGTTTAAAGCACATTTAAAGGGACATAAAACAATTTAGGATAGAGACAAAATATAATAATATGTACTTTAATTTCTTTACCTGCAAATTTATACTGCAGTGCCTCGCCATTAACCCTTTCTTTTATTTTTCCGAATGTACAGCTCCCCCCACACATTTCCTTCTATGGCTGTATCTATATCTACTATTGCTTTGGTAGAATGCAGAAGTACACAGTGGTTATCTGCTGGAGCATACCTAGAAACAAATAAGCTGCTGTGAAATACAATGCCTGTGTTTCTGATGCTAAACATTGTTAAGGGGAGGTGGATCAGACTACCCCAGACAGCATGGATGTGTAAGTAATTTTGCTTATTTGTTAAAATTATTTTAAAATTACTTCTTAACAAAATTTAAACATTTTTTTATGCAAACTAGTTTTACTTAATTAGCCATTTTAGGATATGCACTGATCTCAACATGTTTTATGGCAATTTAAAAAATAATCAAAATAATATATTATAAAAAAACAAACCAACAAACAAAACAATTTCAGTTTTCTTTAGAAGTATGATCTGATGACTTGGTTCAGCCAGAATACATGTTAAGACACATTTTTCAAGTAGTAATCCATTTACGCCATCTGGGATAATATCTTTATACAACAAACATCATAAATCAAAGCAATAAATAGTGAAATAGATTAAATATGGTTCCCACAGCTAATACGCACACGCCTTCAAAAGTGCTCAATATTAGCCAGCATATAAAAGCCAAATATTATGTCACGTAATCATACTGAACATTATCTCATTGTTTAAAACTGAAAACTATTTCATCCCAGAATGTGTACACCATTATAACTTGTAACTTAAGATAAATATTATTAGGCTGGTAGTTCACTCACCAGGGGCCCAATTATCTAAACTTTGCCAGATCAGACATGGGGGCCTTTTTATCATGATGCAAGCTGACAGGTTCTTTAGACCGCTGCTTCATAACTTGTGTTTTTGGTGAGCCATTCGGAGCTTGATAATTCGGCCCCATGGTTTTTCTTGCCGATCCTCGCAGGGGCTGCCCTGGTGGAGTTATCATAAAAAAGGGGCAGTCCCTGCGAGTGGTGAGATGTCTCCTAAGAAATGGATCTTGCTGGAAAGGGGATTTTTGATCTGTAGAGCTAAGGAGCAGGTGGCGCACTTTAAAAATGAAATCATGCAGCCAATATAAATCACATTACGCTGCTTTTTGTGTAAAACATCTTACAATAACCTATATTTTCATATGCAGGTGTTTTTCTATTAGGGGTATAAGTATTTTGAGTGTTTTGAGAAAAGCTCACCACCTTTTAGTTTGCGAGAAAAAACTTAGATCTGTAGTGCAAAAATCTTTACAGAACTACGCTGGAATTAGAGAGAATTTCATAAATGCCCATGGAACGCCTATGTTTAGCCCAGGTACAAATTTATGTGTGTTTTTTTGCACACCCAGTGCACTTAAATTACAGTTTACATTGTGCATATTTAATACAATTTATTCCTGTGTAATTTACATTCAAATTTTATGTTTTTTGTGAAGAATTTTGTTGCGATTTTTGATGCACCCTAACAATACAGTTGTATACTGAGTATTTTGTGTAAATGGTTCAATCTTTTGTAAGATATTTAAAATATAAATTTTATTGTGCAGTTTTGTTATGCATGCCTCTCCTCCCCAATGCGTAAATGCAATATAAAAATTAAAAAAGAAGAAAGGGCCGCCTCATATTTCAGAATGCTGATATGCAAAGGTAAATGCAAATAGGCTCACCAGATGGGTGACACCATACTATGACCAGTGCTTGAAGGCAGGCTAGCATTTTTCAGCGGCTAGCTCACTGACAATAGATAGGTTATATTCCTCTGCTCGTGTTCTCGGCTGCGGTCCCAAGGAGGCTCCAACGGTCTCCCAACGAGCAGCAAAATGTGATAGCGGAAAGGTTAATAACCAATACTGAACCAGGCCAGTATGAAGGACAACTTCCAAATATAAAAAGGTAAAAACAGTCCTTTATTGTTCTTTGCAACACATTTCTTGACCACATACACTGGTTGTTTCCTCAGGCAGTAAAACGGCTGTTTTTTACCTTTTTATATTTGGAAGTTGTCCTTCATACTGGCCTGGTTCAGTATTGGTAATTAACCTTTCCGCTATCACATTTTTCTGCTCGTTGGGAGACCGTTGGAGCCTCCTTGGGACTACAGCTGAGAACACGCACAGAGGAATACAACATATCTATTGTCAGTGAGCTAGCCAATGCAAAGTGCTAGCCTGCCTTCAAGCACCAGTCATAGTATGGTGCCACCAATCTGGTGAGCTAATTGCATTTATCTTTGCATATCAGCATTCTGAAATACACCATGAGGGGCTCCTTTATTCTTTTTTAATGTTCACAGATTACCCACCACACCAGGTTTCAAAGTGTAGCAGCCTATCAACTCTTATTAATCGTCGGATCACAGAGCTTTGTTTTTGCTGTTACTGCTCATGGAACTTTCTAACATATGAAAGACTGGTATATTATTAATTTTGATACAAATGTATCACATTGATTTTGTGTTTATATAATCATATTGCCAACTGTACCATAACTACATATACCATTTCTCTTCTTTTTTTCTGATTTTATTTAGTTTTGTTTTCTAACAATTGAACATTACTCTGCATAGCTTTTAGCTGCTATTTTACACCACTAACATTATCACTTGTTTTTTTTATCATTTTCTTATTTGAAGTTTTTTGGTGTGCCCCCAAATGGACATCTAGAGGGAAATACAATATACGCCGCTTAACGAGACACCCTGTTTTCAGGGTAAAAAGTGTCTTTAGATCATTCCATTAGGGAAATGGAAGTACTGGCGAGCATTCTTTAATAACCTCACCAGCCCAGAGACCTTTAGATCATCAAGGCCCCAAGATTATTCCAATCACCTGAATGTTCAGAGCTTTATTAATACCACTGTTCAAAATGCCGGCCACTTTGCAAATTAAAACCTACTTTGTTTTGAGTATATCCATTACACAAACTGTTCTACCTGAACCCTGCGCTTGACAATTGCTTGCTCCTGCTTTCTAGTCCCTTTGCCATTTAAACTGGGCCATGCTCTCTGTTTACTTATGACAGTTGGACATTTTTAAACTCAAATCTAAGATAACATCTGCCACTGTGTTAGTTATATTCTTGTCCAACCTTCTAAACCATTTTACCTCTTCTATGTACTGTCCTATATGTATCTGAAAGTATTGGTGATTGGCAATATTTTATCTCCTATCAAAGATTTCACCATTTTATTAACAATCACCAGACATCCCAGGTGTGATATATTTGCAAATATTTACAATAGTTTTCTTTAAGCTTTATTAAAAATATTGGTGCACATGGAATACCAAGATTTTCCAGAGTATATGTTACTTTCCCAAGATTACATTTCTGCCTTGTCTACATATTGTTTAGGTATACAAAATCATGTCATTCAATTTGTATGTTATCTAGTCTATAATTATCTATTCTGGGCAATACTATATGCATATAACAATGCAGTGTGTGCATTTAAGCCCCTTCTAGCACAATAATGCACCCTGATACAAATTAGTAACAGAATACATATTTAAAAGACGTTAAAATTACACAAAGGTTAGGGGGAGCAGAGTTATGTTAAGCAGGTAATTCAATTATATAACTTTCCTGTAATAGGGTGTAGATTATACTGTCACAATATTTGTGATAATGAGAATTAAACCTGTTGCAAATTCCCAAACTGAGGACAGATAACACTAGAAACCTAATTGTAAACAAGTATACAATTGAACTTAGTAAAAAGAGTTAGGCTCTGCGAAAAAGTTATTTGTAAACTCTGCAGAACTGATATAGGTTACAAAGGATTTTATTCCATACCATTTATACTATTCGGGGCCTAGTTATCAAGCCGTCAACCTCAAATACGCTGGAATTCCGCAGCGTATTTGTGGCGAGGCTGATTCGCCTTAGTTATCAAAGGCTAGAGACCGGCAAAAGTAGAATTTTGTGACGTAAACTTCGATCCGCCGGACTCAGTCCGACACAGATCGATTCTTACGTCACTCCAGATATTCCGCACACAAGTTCGGCACAATCTGACTACTTTTGCTAGTTATCAAAAAACTAGCAGGTACGCTCGGCACTTTTCCGGCCCAGCGTACCTGGTTTTCAAACTGCCACCCTGGAGGCGGCGGATCCCATAGGAATCAATGGGAGTCTGACCATAGCGAAAGTACAAGTTCGCTGCTGCCAGATATCCCATTGATTCCTATGGGAGCTGTCTACACCTAACACCCTAAAATGTACCCCGAGTCTAAACACCCCTAAGCTGCCCCCCTACACCGCCGCAACTAAATAAAGTTATTACCCCCTAAACCGCTGCTCCCGGAGCCCACCGCAAGCTACTCTATACATATTAACCCCTAAACTGCCGCTCCCTGACCCCGCTGCAACTATAATAAATGTATTAACCCCTAAACCGCTGCTCCCGGAGCCCACCGCCACCTACATTATACCTTGTAACCCCTATCCTGCCCCCCCTATACCGCCGCCCTCTATAATAAAGTTATTAACCCCTATCCTGCCGATCCCGCACCTCGCCGCAACTAAATAAATAGTTTAACCCCTAAACCACCGCTCCTGGACCCTGCCGCAACCTATATTAAATTTATTAACCCCTAATCTGCCCCCTACACTGTCGCCACCTATAATACATTTATTAACCCCTATCCTGCCCCCCACTACACCGCCGCCACTGTAATAAAATTATTAACCCCTAAACCTAAGTCTAACACTAACCCTAAAACCCCCCTATCTTAAATATTAATTAAATAAATCTAAATAAATATAACTCTTATTAACTAAATTAATCCTATTTAAAACTAAATACTTACCTTTAAAATAAACCCTAATATAGCTACAATATAAATAATAATTCTATTGTAGCTATCTTAGGATTTATTTTCATTTTACAGGCATCTTTCAATTTATTTTAACTAGGTACAATAGCTATTAAATAGTTATTAACTATTTAATAGCTTACCTAGCTAAAATAAAGAGAAATTTACCTGTAAAATAAAAACTAACCTAAGTTACAATTACACCTAACACTACACTATACTTTAATAAATTATTCCTATTTAAAACTAAATACTTACCTGTAAAATAAACCCTAAGATAGCTACAATGTAATTAATAATTACATTGTAGCTATTTTAGGATTTATATTTATTTTACAGATAACTTTGTATTTATTTTAGCTAGTTAGAATAGTTATTAAATAGTTATTAACTATTTAATAACTACCTAGCTAAAAGAAATACAAAATTACCTGTAAAATAAATCCTAACCTAAGTTACAATTAAACCTAACACTACACCATCATTAAATTAATTAAATAAATTAACTACAAATAACTACAATTAAATACAATTACATAAACTAACTAAAGTACAAAAAATAAAAAAGCTAAGTTACAAAAAATAAAAAAATAAGTTACAAACATTTTAAAAATATTACAACAATTTTAAGCTACTTACACATAATCTAAGCCCCCTAATAAAATAACAAAGCCCCCCAAAATAAAAAAATTCCCTACCCTATTCTAAATTAAAAAGGTCAAAGCTCTTTTACCTTACCAGCCCTTAAAAGGGCATTTTGTGGGGCATGCCCCAAAGAATTCAGCTCTTTTGCCTGTAAAAGAAAAATACAACCCCCCCAACATTAAAACCCACCACCCACATACCCCTAATCTAACCCAAACCCCCCTTAAAATAACCTAACACTAATCCCCTGAAGATGATCCTACCTTGAGTCGTCTTCACTCAGCCGAGTAGCGATGGAACCGAAGAGGAGATCCGGAGCGGCAGAAGTTATCATCCAAGGGGCGCTGAAGAAATCTTCCATCCGATGAAGTGATCCTCCAGTCGGCACTGAAGAAGTCTTCCATCCGGGCGATGTCATCTTCCAAGAGGCGCTGAAGAAGTCTTCTATCCGGGCGATGTCATCTTCCAAGCGGGGTCTTCAATCTTCATCCCGCCGACGCGGAACATCCTTCTTTAACGACGGACTACCGACAAATGAAGGCTCCTTTAAAGGACGTCATCCAAGATGGCATCCCTTCAATTCCGATTGGCTGATAGGATTCTATCAGCCAATCGGAATTAAGGTAGGAAAAATCTGATTGGCTGATCCAATCAGCCAATCAGATTGAGCTCGGAACAGCCAATAGAATGCAAGCTAAATCTGATTGGCTGATTGGATCAGCCAATCGGATTGAACTTGAATCTGATTGGCTGATTCAATCAGCCAATCAGATTTTTCCTACCTTAATTCCGATTGGCTAATAGAATCCTATCAGCCAATTGGAATTGAAGGGACGCCATCTTGGATGACGTCCCTTAAAGGAGCCTTCATTCGTCGGTAGTCCGTCGGTAAAGAAGGATGTTCCGCATCGGCGAGATGAAGACTGAAGATTGAAGACCCCGCTTGGAAGATGACATCGCCCGGATAGAAGACTTCTTCAGCGCCGACTGGAGGATCACTTCATTGGATGGAAGATTTCTTCAGCGCCCCTTGTATGATAACTTCTGCCGCTCCGGATCTCCTCTTCGGTTCCATCGCTGCTCGGCTGAGTGAAGACGACTCAAGGTAGGATCATCTTCAGGGGATTAGTGTTAGGTTATTTTAAGGGGGGTTTGGGTTAGATTAGGGGTATGTGGGTGGTGGGTTTTAATGTTGGGGGGGTTGTATTTTTCTTTTACAGGCAAAAGAGCTGAATTATTTTGGGCATGCCCCACAAAAGGCCCTTTTAAGGGCTGGTAAGGTAAAAGAGCTTTGAACTTTTTAATTTAGAATAGGGTAGGGAATTTTTTTATTTTGGGGGGGTTTGTTATTTTATTAGGGGGCTTAGATTAGGTGTAAGTAGCTTAAACATTTTTTATTTTTTGTAACTAAGCTTTTTTTATTTTTTTGTACTTTAGTTTATGTAATTGTATTTAATTGTAGTTATTTGTAGTTAATTTATTTAATTAATTTAATGATAGTGTAGTGTTAGGTTTAATTGAAACTTAGGTTAGGATTTATTTTACAGGTAATTTTGTATTTCTTTTAGCTAGGTAGTTATTAAATAGTTAATAACTATTTAATAACTATTCTAACTAGCTAAAATAAATACAAAGTTACCTGTATAATAAATATAAATCCTAAGATAGCTACAATGTAATTATTAATTACATTGTAGCTATCTTAGGGTTTATTTTACAGGTAAGTATTTAGTTTTAAATAGGAATAATTTATTAAAGTATAGTGTAGTGTTAGGTGTAATTGTAACTTAGGTTAGTTTTTATTTTACAGGTTAATTTCTCTTTATTTTAGCTAGGTAAGCTATTAAATAGTTAATAACTTTTTAATAGCTATTGTACCTATTTAAAATAAATTGAAATTTGCCTGTAAAATAAAAATAAATCCTAAGATAGCTACAATAGAATTATTATTTATATTGTAGCTATATTAGGGTTTATTTTAAAGGTAAGCATTTAGTTTTAAATAGGATTAATTTAGTTCATAATAGAAATATTATTTAGATTTATTTAATTAATATTTAAGTTAGGGGGTGTAAGGGTTAGTGTTAGACTTAGGTTTAGGGGTTAATAATTTTATTACAGTGGCGGCGGTGTAGTGGGGGCAGGATAGGGGTTAATAAATGTATTATAGGTGGCGACGGTGTAGGGGGGCAGGATAGGGGTTAATAAATTTAATATAGGTTGCGGCGGGGTCAGGGAGCG
This sequence comes from Bombina bombina, assembly GCF_027579735.1. Classification (NCBI taxonomy): domain Eukaryota; kingdom Metazoa; phylum Chordata; class Amphibia; order Anura; family Bombinatoridae; genus Bombina; species Bombina bombina. The sequence goes on along the minus strand of NC_069509.1, from coordinate 113,594,233 downwards.
GCGGTTTAGGGGTTAAACTATTTATTTAGTTGCGGCGAGGTGCGGGATCAGCAGGATAGGGGTTAATAACTTTATTATAGAGGGCGACGGTATGGGGGGGGCAGGATAGGGGTTACTAGGTATAATGTAGGTGGCAGCGGTGTCCGGGAGCGGCGGTTTAGGGGTTAATACATTTATTATAGTTGCGGCGGGGTCTAGGAGCGGCGGTTTAGGGGTTAATACATTTATGAGAGTTGCGACGGGGTCTTGGAGCGGCGGTTTAGGGGTTAATACATTTATAAGAGTTGCGGCGGGGTCTAGGGGTGGCGGTTTAGGGGTTAGTAACTTTATTTAGTTGCGGGAGGCTCTGGGGGCACCGGTATAGGGGGTAGAACAGTGTAGTTTAGTGTGAGTGCTTAGTGACAGGCCAGCAAGAAAGCTGTAAAAAAGCCGAAGAGCAGCGAGATCGGATGAGTGATAACTCTCACAGTCCGCTGCTCATCGCCCCGTACTTGGTGCACGGCTTTTTGACAGCTTTTTTGATAACTTAGGCAAATTTTTGCAGGTCCGCGGCGGCGATGTGAGGCGAGCTTAGGCGGGCGTATTGGGCCGGCGAAGGCAGGAAAAGTAGACACGTTGATAACTACCCCCCTTTATCTTTAATGAAGTAACTAGGAATAATCATTCATACATAAGCTTAGGCTAAGTTAAAAATACTTAAACCAGGAGGCAGTAATAGCGTGTCTATTAAGGTAATATACTGATATAGTCAGCCAGCAAAGTTTTATAAAATGTAACCTAAGCCCTTACAATCCGAAGGCTGATTTCAGATTACTCTTAAATTTTGTTTTATAGCTGCTAGGCTGAGACTAACACATGAGTAATTAGTAACAGAGACTGATTTTACATGACCCTGGTAAGCTGATTAAAAGAAACAAAGAGAGACGAAGCTACTCCTAGGGACCCCTGACACGCGTTTCACAAAAAACGCTTCCTCAGAAGGGGTCAAATATTTAAAAAACCCTTAAACAAAGTAGAATAGCATAATTAGTAAATGCATAATAAATAGACAATCCAAAAGCACTTTTTGAATTTCAAATGAGTTGTAGATTTCTTCCTGACTAATGTTAAAGTCGGTTCTATTTTTTTCTCCCACTGCACCATGTGACAGCCATTAGCCAATAACAAAAATATTCTGTGAACCTTGCACATGCTCAGTAATAGCTGGTGCCTCAGAATCAGATCAGATAATGGTAGTGAATTGGAAAGTTGTTTCAAATTGTGTGCTCTATCTAAATCACAAAAGTTCAATTTTGACTTTAGTGTCCCTTTAATTTAGAACGATAACTTCTAGACTGTATAGCAACTTTATCACATTCTAAACCTAGCAGATTTTTTTCTTGGAGGGGGGGAGGGGATTGTCATCTCCCTTATTAACTGAAACTTGTGGAATAGAGTGATCTGCAGAATTATTTGAACAATAAACTGTTAGCAGTTCCCCAGTATTCCATATGAGTTCATGTACTTTATCTATTTCTCAAAAAAATGATATTTCAAACGGAAAAGGTGGCAAGCAAAAGTTTATTTCTCCACCTTTGTTCTTAGGAGATCAGCGCTTGATTTCTTTTTTCGATTCATGTTCCTGCCAGTCTTCACATCTGGTTCACAGATCCATGAACATTATATTTTGCTTTAAACTATAATGAGACCCGAATGGAAACTTTCACTGACCAGAAAAAAATGTTAGAATTTCAAGCTAAATCTGATACTTTCATACAAAGAATGTTTTATTCAAGGGTCTTAATACATACTTAAAGGGACATGAAACCCAATTTTTTTCTTTCATGATTTAGAAAGAGCATGCAATTATAAACAACTTTTTAATTTACTTCTATTATCCAATTTGCTTGATTCTCTTGGTATTCTTTGCTGAAAAGCATATCTAGATATGCTCAGTAGCTGCTGATTGGTAGATGCACATCAATGCCTTGTGTGATTGGCTCACCCATGTGCATTGCTATTTCTTCACCAAAGATATCTAAAGAATTAAGCAAATTAGATAATAGAAGTAATTTGGAAAGTTATTTAAAATTGTATTCTCTACCTGAATCATGAGATTTTTTGGGGGGGTTTAGTGTCCCTTTAATCTAATATGTTTTCAGTTTTAATAATAACTTCTTTTTCAATTAGTTATTCTCACAGTTAAAGAAACAGGAAACTCAAAAATGTTCTTTTATGATTTGGATAGAACATACAATTTTAAACAACTTTCCAATGTACTTCCATTATCAGATTTGCTTAGTTCTCTTGTTATCCTTTGCTGAAGGAACATCATTGCGCTACTGGCAGCAAGATGAACACACCTAGTCAGCCAATCACAATAGACAAATGTGTGCAGGCACCAATTAGCAGCAGCTCCCACTTGTGTACAATATGAGTGTATTATTTTTCTTCAAGGGATACAAAGAGAACAAAGCACATTTGAAAATAGAAGTGAATTTCAAAGTGTCTTAAAATTAAACGCTCTATCGGAATCATGCAAGTTTAATTTTGACTTTCCTATCCCTTTAATTAACCACTTAATGACCACAGCACTTTTTCCATTTTCTGACCGTTTGGAACCAAGGCTATTTTTATATTTCTGCTGTGTTTGTGTTTAGCTGTACTTTTCCTCTTACTCATTTACTGTACCCACACATATCATATACTGTTTTTCTCGCCATTAAATGGACTTTCTAAAGATATCATTATTTTCATCATATCTTATAATTTACTATAAATTTTTTTTATAAAATATGAGGAAAAAATGGAAAAAAACACACTTTTTCTAACTTTGACCCCCAAAATCTGTTACTCATCTACAACCACCAAAAAACACCCATGCTAAATAGTTTCTAAATTTTGTCCTGAGTTTAGAAATACCCAATATTTACATGTTCTTTGCTTTTTTTTTGCAAGTTATAGGGCCATAAATACAAGTAGCACTTTGCTATTTCCAAAGCACTTTTTTCAAAATTAGCGCTAGTTACATTAGAACACTGATATCTTTCAGGAATCTCTGAATATCCATTGACATGTATATATTTTTTTTTTTAGTAGACAACCCAAAGTATTGATCTAGGCCCATTTTGGTATATTTCATGCCACCATTTCACCGCCAAATGCGATCAAATAAAAAAAAAAATCGTTCACTTTTTCACAAAGTAGTTTAGAAAAAAATGCGTCTTTTTTTTTTTCAAAAAAAAAAATCCCTTTTCTGTAGTGTAGCTCCCCACCCCTCCAAGATCCCTTATATTATTTTATATTTTTAAAATCTCCCCCTTTTCTCCCACTTATTTACATTAATATTTTCTGTAGTGTATCGGTTCCCACCCGCTCCCGCCCCGTGTCCGCCTGCCGCCCCCCGTGTGTGCCCCCATCAGCCCCGCCCTTCCTCTACATTACATGGCCCATTGATGGCCGCCCACCCGCCTCCCAAGTCGGCTCCCACCCACCGATACCGGCCATCGATGTCCGGTGCAGAGAGGGCCACAGAGTGGCTCTCTCTGCATTGGATGACCATGCAGAGTTATTGCAGGATGTCTCCATATCGAGGCATCACTGCAATAACCGGAAAGCAGCTGGAAGCGAGCAGGATCGCTTCCAGCTGCTTTCCAGACTGAGGACGTGCAGGGTACGTCCTTGGTCGTTAACCGTCCTTGGTCGTTAAGGGGTTAAAGGGACACTGAACCCAATTTTTTTTCTTTTGTGATTCAGATAGAGCATGAAATTTTAAGCAACTTTCTAATTTACTCCTCTTATCAAATTTTCTTCATTCTCTTGGTATCTTTATTTGAAATGAAAGTTTAGATGCCGGCCCATTTTTGGTGAACATCCTGGGTTGTCCTTGCTGATTGGTGGATAAATTCATCCACCAATAAAAAAAGTGCTATCCAGAGTTCTAAACCAAAAAAAAAAGCTTAAATGCCTTCTTTTTCAAATAAAGATAGCAAGAGACTGAAGAAAATTTGATAATAGGAGTAAATTAGAAAGTTGCTTAAAATTGCATGCTCTATCTGAATCACGAAAAAAAAATTGGGTTCAGTGTCCCTTTAAGTAAAACAAATAATTTTGGTAAAAATAAGTATCATGCATACTGTAGATACCTTCTAATTATAGATTTACACTCACTTGGTGGCAATATTTTAGTTAACTACTTTGAAAAATGTGCATATTTCAAATGATTTATCTTTGCATTTTTAGAACAAAATATGTAGGTGAATATGTCAGTTGCTTTTTAAATTCCCTTTAATACTACTTTCTTGGTGTAGGACTCTAGGAAGCTCAGCATTGTGGAATATACATTTGTATAGATTTCTTGAATATGTGAACATACACTGGCATTTATAATATAGAAACAAAAAAACAAACAAAACAAAACATAGAAAAATAGGCCAAAAGTATATTATAGTCAGATATTCTGTGATTTTAAATTTAAAAATAAATAAATACAATACAGTGAATTGGCAGGAATAAAAAAAATACTATTGGAACTTTTTTTGCATAACCGTGGATGCTGATTTTAGCCTTAATACATTTAAAGGGACAGTCTACACCAGAATTTTTATTGTTTGAAAAGATAGATAATCCCTTTATTACCCATGCCCTAGTTTTGCATAACCAACACGATTATATAAATACACTTTTTACCTCTGTGATTACCTTGTTTCTAAGCCTCTGCAAACTGCCCCCTTATTTCAGTTCTTTTGACAGACTTGCATTTTAGCCAATCAGAGCTGGCTCACTGGAACTCCAACGTATGTGAGCACAGTGTTATCTATATGACAAATGTGAACTAATACCCTCTAGTGGTGAAAAACTGTCAAAATGCCCTGAGAAAAGAGGCGGCCTTCAAGGGCTTAGAAATTAGCATATGAACCTCCTAGGTTTAGCTTTAAACTATAGAATACCAAGAGAACAAAGCAAAATTAGTGATAAAAGTAAATTGGAAAATTGTTTAAAATTGCATTCTCTATCTGAATCATGAAAGTTTATTTTGGACTAGACTGTCCCTTTAAGTAATATTTTAAAGTTACTTACTGAATCTGCCTTGTTATTAACTGCATCATCTAGAGATATTATAAAAAATCAAAAAACAAATTTGTCTTATGGGTAAATAATGTACAAGGTAGGCACGATCGGGTTGATTGACACCTCCCTGCTGGCGGCCGATTGGCCTCGAGTCTGCAGGGGGGCGGCATTGCACCAGAAGCTAACAAGAACTGCTGGTGCAATGCTGAATATGGAAAGCGTATTGCTCTCCGCATTCAGCGATGTCTGTCGGACCTGATCCGCACTGTCGGATCAGGTCCGACAGACATTTCATAAATAGGCCTCCTGCTCTTCATGTCTCCTTGTGAGCTACTTTGCTACTAGTGTGTATAATTTGGATTTATTAGGGAAGATCTCCTAGCCTTATACATTGAGATGAGTCCATTTTTGGAGTCACTTAAAACAAGAAACCAACCTATTCCTAATATAGTAAAACTAATGGTTTTTCTTTATTAAGGGCTCCATGTACGACGTAGCAGAAGCTGCTCTGGAGCGGGGCAGGTTCACACAAATAAGCCTGCTTCTCGCAATGTAAGAAGCAGAGGTCATTAGACCTCTGTTTCTTACACTCTTCACCACCTCTGCGGTGGCGAAGAGAAATCAGTGAGAGCTAGCTCTCGGTGATTGACAGTCCCTTCTCTTGTGTGATTAGTCACGCGAGTGAAGGGGCGGGCAATACACACTAAGCAGATTGTGTAATTCTGAATGTGGGCCAGCAGACGAACAGATCCACTGCCCGCATGCGGCAAAGGCGTGCGAACAGCTTCTCAAGTTTAGAAGCTGTCCGCATGCCTTTTGATACATGAGGGCCTCAAGTCCTTTCAGTTACGTTCCAATATGGTTGTGGGAATAGATCCAAATACAATACACTATTTTTGCTACCAACCTTTTACTTGCACACTTTTTCTTGGTTCAAGTCAGGGTTTGATTATTTTTTTTTTGCTTATGTTTTTTTTATATATACAAGCCAGGATATGATGTTTTGTCTAGAGCACTATCTCTTTATCTTGTCTTAGCCTATGCTTCAGATTTATTCTTGTGTATGACCCTACTTTTTTCCGGACTGTTAATAGTAGATACTGTAGCTATGTTATTTTTATTATTATCGGTTATTTGTAGAGCGCCAACAGATTCCGCAGCGCTATAAACAAAGGGGAGTATAAAACAATTAAGGGATAAAGCGGGTAGAGGGCCCTGCTATGTTGATCAATTTTTATGAACTTAAGATCCTTCTTTATTTCTGTACAGTGCTTCTGAGAATCTCCTTAAAGGGACAGTCAACACCAGAATTTTTGTTGTTTAAAAAGATAGATAATCCCTTTATTACCCATTCCTAGGGATGGGCGAATGTGTAAATTTTCGAATTTCGAATGTAGAACGAATGTTATTACCGAAATTCGAATTCTAAATCCGAATGTCGATAAGAACGAATATTCTTAAAAATTCGAAAATTGAATGTTATTTACAGTTTTCGAATGTCACTTTCGAATTCGAATGTTTATAATTATATCGAATGTCCACATTCGAAATTTCGAATTTAACTTTCTATTTAACAAATACTATTCAGAAGTTCAATAGTTCATTTGGTAGGGCTGGAATCTAGTAAATTGATGCATAAATAGATACAAATATATCATTTCGAATGTTTCCATATAGAATATTGCATAATTCGAATATTACATTTAAAGAAAGCATTAGAAATACTATTACAAACATATAAATTCAAATTTTTCGAATTCGAATATTGCATAATTCGAATATTACATTTAAAGAAAAAGCATTAGAAATACTATTACAATCTAAATTCAAATTTTTCGAAAAGAATATTTTCGAATGTAATCGTAAAATTCGAAACCGAAGATTCGAAAATCGAATGTTAGAATGTTATGTAAACATTCGAAATTCGATTTGAATGAACGAATGTGTTAAAATTTGTGCCGTTTTTCGAATGTTGCGAAACATTCGCCCATCCCTACCCATTCCCCAGTTTTGCAAAACCAACACTGTTATATTAATACACTTTTTACTTCTGTGACTAACTTGTATCTAAGCATCTTCTGACCGCCCCTAATCACATGACTTTTAGTTGTTATCTATTGACTTGCATTTTAGACAATTAGTGCAGTGTCTGCCACTAGCCACGGGCGTGATCACAATGCTATCTATATGGCCTACATGAGCTTGCTCTCCCCTGCTGTGAAAAGTAAATAAAATAGAGACGGCCTTCAAGGGCTTAGAAATTATCATATGTGCCTTCCTAGGTTTAGCTTTCAACTAGAATACCAAGTGAACAAAGCAAAATTGTTGATAAAAGAATATTGGAAAGTTGTTTAAAATTACATGACCTATTTGAAAAATTTAAGGGTTTTTTGGACTTGACTGTCCCTTTAAGCCTAAACCACAGGACCCTAGAATGAGATGCCATAAATATGTTAAATATTACCTTTTTTGTAGCATTGTCAGAATATCCATTGTCTTGGTTATGGTGCATGACTCAAATGTTTGGACAATAAGTCTGTTAGTTATATGCGTTTTGTCTGGCTACAAATCCTAAATTCTGCATTTATTAGAAGTCTGAGGAGGGTTTCACATAAATACATATATATTTTCCTTTGTTTTATACATTTGGCGATCTGAGCTTTGTAAATGGACAGACGCAACATTTAAGAGCCAGATAACAGTGTTAGTTTTGAGCTTTCTTCACTATCACCATTTGCATAAGTGAAATTCTACATTTGTGGGAGATTTCCTTCTTCCCGCTATAAAGTCAGCTGGACGCTTTCAATGGTCCAGCATGTGTGATTAGCACTTCTTGAGTGCATGATAACCTGTGAGTATGTTTCTTTTGACTTTATAGCTACTAGACTTGAAGAAACTAGACCATAGGGGCACCCTCTTTTTGTTTGTGTTTACTTAAATTACTGGTCAACAATCATTCTTCATGAACAGTAATTGTCTCTAAAATTCTCTTCCTTGAAGAACAATTTCCTACTATTTATCCTCTAATCAAGAAAAAAAATCTATGCTATTTTAAAGAAAAACACTTGTCACAACCAAACATGCTTGTATGAACCATTAAAAAACTAACGTTTTAAAATTCGATCAAATACAAATTATTACGCAATACGAGACTTTAATATTAAAAGATGAGTATTTTTTCCCAGGGTAAGTGTCCAAAATGAAACATATATCAATGTAACATAAAACGTGTTCAAACGTGTTCCTATTTTAAAATGTCATTATAATTGTGGTTATTTTTTTTTTTTTTTGTTTTTGAAAACTGTTTTATTGATTCAAAACAAGATTGTACAATGCATTTCAAATGATATTCTTATCTATGGCAGACATATATTATATACATGGCATTGACATTATTGGTTTTGAGCTAACTATAACCCGGGTTCTTGTAAATGTCTCAAAGTCCAAAGTTTCACACCGGGGATTGATAACTGGTCTATGTTAACTTACTCTCATACTTTGAATCACAAAAAAGAGAATTGAATCTTAAAGATAATAACAGTTTGTAAACAACTTAAGCTTGCACATAAAAACAAACAGAAGAAGAAAGAAAGTAAAAGAAAAAAAAAGAAGAAAAGAAAAGGGGAAAAAGAAAATATCTGTCTTCCGCTATATTATATGTCTCGAGGAAGTACGTCTTCAAAAGAGATTTTAAAAGTGTGGTTGTCAATCTGTCCTTTCGTTCTTTAGTCCTTCTAAAGAAAGTCTTGTTGAAGTGCCCCCCCTGGGGGCCTAGGAGCTAAGTTTCCGTGGATGCAGTTGGGGCGCCATCTCGTCTACCACCCTCCCATAGGAATTTTATGTCTGCTAGCATGTGTGCTTTCCCTCTCTTAGTGTAGCCATATTCCTCCATGTGTAGGAGGTCAGTTACTTTGTCTATCCAGTTTGTCAATGTCGGTGAGTAGGGGGTCTTCCAGTGTAAGGCTATGAGCGATTTGGCTCCTGTCATGCTCATTTGGAGTATAGTCAGTCTTAATTTGCATGGTAGTTTCGGCAGGTCATTCAGTAGCGCAATTCTAGGCGACAAAGAGATGTCATTCCCCAGTAGTGGTCTAAGATAACTTTCCACTGCGCTCCACAGGGGTTGTACCTTGGGGCAACTCCACCACATATGTAGGTAGGTGCCTCTCCCCTCACACCCTCGCCAGCATTTCCCTGAGCTTTCAGGGTAGATAGATTGTAACCTCTCCGGGGTGAGGTACCAACGTGATAAGACCTTGTAGTTGAGTTCTAGGGCTTGGGGGGAGGTTGAGGCTTTCCCTGTTCGCATGAAAATGTATTGCCAATCTTCTATCTGTAACTCAGTGCGAATTTCTGTATGCCAGTGATGTGTGTATGAAGGGAGTTGTTGTGCATGTTTTCCTTGGATCATTTTCTTTGCTAAAGACAGTGAATGTCTTGCTGTTCCTTTAGTGATGCAGTGGCTCTCAAATGGGGTTAGCTCCCTCAGGTAGTCCTGTCTATGGGGTGATGTATGTACAAAGTGAGCTAACTGGGAATATTTTAACCATCCTGAATAACTACCTCCTAGTATGTCATTCAAATCTTCTTTCTTTTTGAGCTTCCCCCGTGTAACAAATTCATTTAATGGACTAGTATACCCCCAGCCCGTCAATCTCCTTTGACCTTTATCCAATCCCCCTATTAGTTCTGCATTTCTCGGGATTGGGAATAGTGGAGAACGAACTCCCGAGATATGTTTTCTCCTTGTGGTGATTAAATCCCAAGATTCAAATGTTCTACGGTGTATGGTAAGCTCTGTACACTGGGGTGGTCTGAGTTCTTTAGGGACCCAACAAAGGGCTCCTACCTCAGGGGTTTTGAGGATGTGTGAATCTATTGCTACCCACGCTTTAGTATCAGCCGACCTGTGCCAATCTATTACTCTCTGCAACGTTACTGCGTCTAGATAATCTTGTATACAAGGTAAGCCTAATCCTCCCCTATCCTGTGTTCTATATAGGTTTTCCCTATTCACTCTCGGCTTAATTTTCCCCCAAATAAATAGATTGATAAGTTTTTGTATATGCACTACATACCATTTGGGGACTGGGATTGGGAGGGTTTGGAATACGTACAAGACCCTGGGCAAGACTGTCATTATAACACATTGAGTTCTCCCCCACCATGTAATTGGTTTAGATGACCATGTATTGAGGTCTACTTGTAGTTTGCGAGAAAGTGTCAGGTAGTTTTCGTCGAATAGTTGTGCCATGTTTGGGGAGATATTTACCCCCAGATATTTTAAAGATTTTTCTTGTAGTTTTAATGGGCATATCTCACTGATGGAGCGAAAGTTGGAAGTAGGGAGTGATATGTTTAAAATTTCTGATTTATGTTTGTTAACTAGGAAGTTGGAGAATTTACCAAAGGTGTCTATTTGTCGCAGCACTTCAGGTATACTGGTGAGGGGATCTGCTAGTGAAAATAAGATGTCGTCTGCGTACATCGCTACTTTAAAGCTATGAGGTCCTATTGGGATTCCTTTAATCTCTTCGTTCTGCCTGATGTTAGCTGCAAGGACTTCCATAGTCAGGATAAACAGTATGGGGGATAAGGGGCAGCCCTGTCTCGTCCCATTTTTTATGTCAAAGGGATCTGAAAGCATTCCATTGGCTTTGACTCTAGCTGTGGGTTGGGAATATAAACTAAGTATACGTTGTATCATTTTGGGGCCGAATCCTTGGGAATGTAAAGTTTCTTTTAGAAAGGTCCAATTAATGCGATCGAATGCCTTTTCGGCATCTGTCCCTATAAGGACTGAAGGGATGTTATAACGTTTGACATAAGAGGACAAGGTAACCGCCCTAATTGTGTTGTCCCTGGCTTCCCTCCCAGGGACAAAACCCACCTGATCCGTATGTATGAGGGAGCTAAGTATTCCATTAATTCGTGTGGCCAAAATCTTGCCCAGAATCTTGACGTCCGAATTTAAGAGGGATATAGGCCTGTAACTACCCGGGTCAGTGGGGTCTTTGTTGGGTTTTGGTATGACCGAAATATGTGCCATCAGCATATCCCTAGAGAGAGTAGGGTTTTCGTCTAAGGTGTTGAATAAGTGCAATAGGTGTGGAGCTAGAATACCTTTAAAGGATTTGTAGTATGCGTTGGTAAAGCCGTCGGGACCTGGGCTCTTTCCTGTGGGTAAATTGGTAATGGCTCTAACAACTTCTGTTAATGATATGGGAGCTTCCAAAGCTTCCTTTTGTGTTTGATCTAAGGCCGGAAGGTCTGCAGCTTTTATATATTCCTGCATGTCTTTCAAGTGTTCCAACGTGTCTATGCTGTCTAAATTGTATAGTTTAGAATAGAATTTACTAAAATAGTCTGCTATTTGTTTGCTATCATGTAAGTGTTGTTTGTCTGTGGTCACTAGCTTTTCCACTTGGGATCTAGCGCGTTGGGCTTGTAAGAGTTTAGCGAGGAGAGGGCCCGATCGGTTTCCTTCGTAAGCATATAGCTTCCTAATATTTAAAGCTTTTCTTTGTGCTTCCTTCCTTAAAATATGATTTAGATCCTGTCTGGTTTTGGTTAACATGGTGTATATCATAGTATCTGATGGTGCATTTTTGTGTTGGAGTTCTAAATTCCCAAGTTGCCCTGTCAAAGTGTGTACTTTCTCATTATATGTCTTCCTCCTAAATGACAATTGTTTGATGCATTCTCCCCTCATAACAGCCTTATGGGCTTCCCATACCAGTTTAGGTTTCATATCAGGTGTAGCATTTATTTGGAAATATTCCCGTAATGTCTTAGTCAGGGTCTCTTTGGTTGCTGGATCGTTGAGGAGCGAGCTGTCTAATCTCCATATGAAGGGGGTGATAGGATGATTGGGCCATTTCAGATTGATGCTTATCTGGGAGTGATCTGACCAGGCAGTTGGCTGAATATTCTGTGGCTAGAGCTAGGTGGTGTCTCTCAATTAAGAGGTAATCTATTCTCGTGTAGACTGCCCAGGGGTGAGAATAAAACGTGTAGTTTCTTTGTGTACTATGCTGTATTCGCCAGACATCTATCAGGCCTAGCTGTCACAGGCAATTATAAATCGCGTTTGGGGGTCGGGCTAAGGAGGGTGTCTTCCCAGAGGAGGAATCTAACGTGGGGTCCAATGTGACATTCAAATCCCCACCCAAGATTAAAGTCCCCTTCTTATTATCATTTATTAGTTTGCTAAGTTGGTTGAAGAATTTCGCCTTATGATTATTGGGAGCATATACATTTGCTAAGGTCACCGGGTTGTTAAATAGTGTCCCTATTAGTATCAGAATTCTACCCTCATCATCTGTTACTTTTTTCGTTAGTTTAAAATGAATATTCTTGTGTAGCAGAATCCCCACACCATTTGCTTTTTTACCTGGTAGGGAGTTAAAATAAACCTCTGGATGTGACTTGGAGAGGAATCTAGGTTCCGCCTGCTCTTTGAAGTGGGTTTCCTGAATAAAGATAATCGAGTCTTTGTGTTTAGCAAAGCATCGCAGTGCTATTGAGCGTTTTGTGGGAGAGTTTAGTCCCTTCACATTTTGTGAAATAAGCGTCAATGTGTTGTCAGTCATTTGTGAGTGTGTCGAGTATATGTAAAAGCTCTTACCCCGTGTAGGTATTCAGCAGTGGTAGTTGTCAAAGCGGCTGCATCAGGATGACCTGGCTTGTAGTAAAGGACAGAAAGGAAGGAGGTCGGATAAGGTGACTTTACCCTTTTAAGTGGAGCAGAAGTGACAGACATGAGAGGGAAAACAAAAGAAAAATTAACATAACTGTAATAATACAAATCTTTTAACAAAATCTTTTAACAAAATCTTGATACATCTCAATAGTGCAAATAAGGGGTATAAACCCATATCTACTGGAAGTCGGGGGACTATGGGAAGCAAGAGAAGGAAGTGGAGGGAAAGGGGGAGAAGCTGAAGGTGGATGGAGGGAAGGGTCGGGGAGGAAAGGGAGGAAGGGGGAAGGGGCGAGGAGGGAATAGAAGGGAGGGAGAAGAGCAGCTGGCCAAAGTAACAATAGTAGTGGTAAAGGGGGATGAAGAACCAAGTTTGGCCAGCTCTGTTTCCGGGGCGGGACCCCGAACCGGGATGGGGAAATTGGAGGTAATTCAACTAATGGAACATTTCAACTCTTTCAAATAAACCCCTCAAATCATTCAATTACAGTGAAGGCAGGTTATAATAACTATTTCAATATATTAACTGTTGATCAAACCTAACATATCTGGTGAAGCCTATGAGGCTAGCAGTCAGCACTTGGCCTCGAGTCACCTAAGAAGAAAGACTCTGTATATGTCATGCAGCAATTCAGGTTATATCTTCTTCTTCTCCGTCTCCAGTCAAGGAGCCAGAGGGGGTGTTTCTCCTTTTTTTCGGGACTGTTGTCCATTCTGGGCGTTGTGGCCTCTGTGGGAGGTTAGACTGAGTTTTATTACCCCGGTCTGGGGCTTTTAAAGATGGAAGGGATGGTTGCGATATTTCCAATTGCTTGCAGAAGCTCTCTATGTCCTCAGGGCTCCTATATGTATAGATCTTGTCGTCCTTTGTGACTTTGATGGAAAAAGGGAAGCCCCATCTATATGGGATGCCAAGGTCGGTTAAATGCAGAGTTAGGTACCGTGCTTCTTTTCGTTTCGCCAATGTGAGGCTGCTAAGGTCTGCATATATCTGTATACTGTCTTCCCCAAAAATGATCGGTGATTTCTTTCTCGCTGCCTGCAAAATTCTCTCTTTGTCTGTAAATTTATGACAGCACAAGACAATGTCCCTTGGAGGAGCTGTTGCGGAAGGCCGTGCTCTCAAGGCCCTATGTGCTCTGTCCAGAACAATAGTTTCGCCTGTATTCAGATCCAGCAAGTATTTAAATAAGTTTTGTAGGTATGAGGCTATTTGTGCTTGAAGTATCTGCTCCGGGACACCTCTGATTCTGAGGTTCTGTCGCCTACCTCGATTGTCGAGGTCCTCCATTTGTTCCTGCAGCCGTACTATCGCTGTATTCTGTTGTTGAACAGCTTCTTCTAGGTTATCTGAGGTTTTAGTCGTTTCTTCTACTTGTTCTTCTAGCAACATCACTCTATTTCCTAAAGCAGTAATTTCTTTCTTTACCCCTGCTAAACCTTCCTTAATCGCTTGGTTAACCTGTGACATGAAAAAGGTAAGATCCTTCTTGGTGGGAAGGTTGTCCAAGTCAGCTTTTGTGAGTGGGGTGTTTTGAGTGTCGCCCCATTGTGAGTTTTCTTCCAAGCCATCTGCGCTGTCTTCAGTAAGCATGTTTGTGTTTGAGGATGTTAGCCCTTCTTGGGGTTTGAAAAAAGCATTTAGCTTGGTATTTGCAGACATAGCTGGTTTATTTGACTTTTCAGCTTTATGCTTGTTGCGTGATGCCATGTTGGTCTTTTATTTAGAGGTATCTCGGCTGCGGATTCCGCGCCCTCGTGATTATGAGAAGGGAAAAGTTTGTGTAACCTCAGAATGTTCTATGTATTTGCTGCTGTTAAATGTTCCACTGTCACCCAATGATGAGTGTGGGCTGCATCTAATTTGTATAGGTGTCGTCCGGAGGAATTCTTTGGCCGTTTTAAATAAGGACAGGCTGGTTGTTTATAAATATAGTTACTGTCCCTGCGGCTTTTCTGGCATGGAGGCCGGTTTTAGCATTATCCCCCCTCGGGGGTTTCCATGTTAGGCTGAAATAATATTGAGGGCCTGCCAGGAGTGCAGTTTGTAGAGGTTTATGTAGATTGATATCTCGTGTTTCAGGGGGGGCCTAAGTGCTAGGTCAGTCTCTGCTTGTAATGTCCCTTGTGAGCCCCTGTCGTGTGCATTAAATGTATACTTGCGGTCAGCTGTAGGTGTAGGTAATCAGCGGCATCGATGTCCAACTCCTTTCTGGTCCCTGTTACATTCAGAGTGGGTTGCTTTGGTCCGCTTGCTGCTAATTGTTCTCACCGCTGCTGCCTAGTATATGTTGTAGCTGCGTCACCATGCTCCTGCGCGATGCTTAGGCCTCGGGATCGGCGTTCTCACAAAATTGTGTTGATGTGGGGGTTTTTCACCCATGTTAGGCTCCCAAGGTGGTCGGATAGATGATGCCTCCTAATGGCAGTAAATTAGTGTTTGATACTGCCCGGGGGACCCGCCACCCGGTTTCAGAGCTCCGGAGCTATCTTATTCTGCGGCCATGTTCTTCGTCGGCCGACTCCGCCCCCCTCCATAATTGTGGTTATTTTAATGTGTTTGAAAGAGTTCCAAACTCCACAAGGAAAATATTTGAACCTAAGGATATTAAAATAGTTAAAGGTAATCAGTACTTTTTTTTCTTTCAGTGTGAATTTTGGTTAAAAATCATTAGCTTTTCAAAAACATGAATCTATATTAATCTATTGTTAACAATGTCTACGGATGAGAAACATTTTTTTTTCATCATCTATCACAATAATAATAAAATGCATGTATTAATTTTTAGGGGCCGATTTATTATATGTCGGGCAGACATGATTCGCTATAGCAAATCATGTCTGCCCGACATCGATAAATGCCGACAGCATACGTTGTCTGCATTTATCATTCCGCAAGCATTTCTTGTGAAATGCTTAGGCAATGTCACACCCTGCATAACCGCGGGCAATCGGCCACTAGCAAGGGGTGTCAATCATGCCGAACGTATATGATCAAGAGGTGTCAATCATGCCGATCGTATATGATCAGGAGGTGTCAATCATGCTGATAGTATATGATCAGGAGGTGTCAATCATGCCGATCGTATATGATCAGGAGGTGTCAATCATGCCGATCGTATATGATCAGGATGATTGCAGTCCGCCACCTAAGAGGTGGCCGACGAGTTAAGGAGCAGCGGTCATAACTTAATTCTTCATTCCTGCGAGCCGGTAGGCTTGCGTGGAATGAGTAACATACGCTTCTTAATAAATCGGTCCCAATGTATTTATGTAAGATTTGTGTTTTTTTTATTGGTTTTATAACCAATAACAATACATTATTAGTAGTAGTATTAGTAGTAAAATTAAAAACTCATAATGTAACAATCATTGGGGTAAGGAGAAGAAGAGAAGGGGAAAGGTAGTGATTCAAAACAAATGCCTGTTAGGAAACAAACTAGTGTTTAATATGGAGCACTGCTGGTTTCATTTATACATTTTTTTATTGGTGACAGTGTTAAAAAAATGTTTTAAAACATTCCCACGTATTATAACGTTCTCTCGTTTTAGGTATTTTGTGCACACGCATCAGTAACTAAGGCGTGCGCAGGAAATACTTAGTTACATTGTGCGCATGCAGCAGTTAAATTGTGCGCACAATGTAACTGTAAGATACAGGGCCACATTCCTCTTCCTGATTTTAAGCTCACGTGACCGGCTGGGTCATGTGAGCTGCTTGGTCATCCAATCATGCTGCTTATCATATAGATATGGTCAGCTCCTTTTTTCTGAGATAGAGTCATGTGACCCAGAATGTCAAAATACATCGTAAGCACGCTTTAGAATTTTTTTTTAGCCTGAACGCAAAACTCGTAATACCAGCGCTATGGGAATCCCATGAAAAAACGTAATTTTTACGAGTGCGGTACTGACGTTGCGTTACAGGCTAAAAGGCTTGTGGTACACCTATACCGACAAGACGTTATGGTTGCGGTGCTGTTTTAATGCTGAAAATACCATATTTTCAGCCTTAAAAGACGAACGCACAAACTTGTAATCTAGCTGAAAATGTTTATTTTATTATTTTGATACATACATACAATTATAAACAACTTTCTAATCTACTATGATGAAATTTGCTTCATAATCCTTTGTTGAATGAGCAAAAATGTGCTTCTGGGAGCTAGCTGAATACATCATGAGCCAATTACAAGAGGCATATATGTGCAGCCACTGATCAGCAGCTAGCACCCAGTAGTACATTGCAGCTTGTGAGCCTACCTAGGTATGCTTTTCAACAAAAGAATTGCATGCTCTATCTGGGAAATCATCTGTAATCAAGTTTGAACAATGTATTATTTGGGGGGCTTTAAGAAATGGCTCAGTACAGTGAGATTGCATAAACCTGGTCAGTACAGTGAGATTGCATAAACCTGGTCAGTACAGCGAGATTGCATAAACCTGGTCAGTACAGTGAGATTGCATAAACCTGACCAGTACAGTGAGATTGCATAAACCTGGTCAGTACAGTGAGATTGCATAAACCTGGTCAGTACAGCGAGATTGCATAAACCTGGTCAGTACAGTGAGATTGCATAACCCTGGTCAGTACAGTGAGATTGCATAAACCTGGTCAGTACAGTGAGATTGCATAAACATGGTCAGTACAGCGAGATTGCATAACCCTGGTCAGTACAATGAGATTTCATAAACCTGACCAGTACAGTGAGATTGCATAAACCTGGTCAATACAGTGAGATTGCATAAACCTGGTCAGTACAGTGAGATTGCATAAACCTGGTCAGTACAGTGAGATTGCATAAACTTGGTCAGTACAATAAGATTTCATAAACCTGATCAGTACAGTGAGATTGCATAAACCTGATCAGTACAGTGAGATTGCATAAACCTGATCAGTACAGTGAGATTGTATAAACCTGGTCAGTACAGTGAGATTGCATAAACCTGATCAGTACAGTGAGATTGCATAAACCTGGTCAGTACAATGAGATTGCATAAACCTGATCAGTACAGTGAGATTGCATAAACCTGATCAGTACAGTGAGATTGTATAAACCTGGTCAGTACAGTGAGATTGCAGACTAAAGTCATCCAATTTCGATCAGGATAATTGATGACCACTGCTAGCGGCTGATTGGCCACGAGTGAGTGCCTAAATTTGGTCAGTAGGGTGAGATTTCATAAAATTGGTTGGTGGAGTGGGATTGCATAAAGTAGTTGGTAGAGTGGAATTGTATAAATGTGGTTGATAGAATAAGGTTGCAAAAAAGTGGTTAATAGATTGAGATTTCATAAACACAGTCAATAGAGTGAGATTTGCATAAACATGGTCCGAGGAGTGAGATTGCATAAACATGGTCAGTAGAGTTAGATTGCATAAACATGGTCCGTAGAGTGAGATTGCATAAACACAGTCTGTAGAGTGAGATTGCATAAATACAGTCAATAGAGTGAGATTGCATAAACACGGTTAGTAGAGTGAGATTGCATAAACACAGTCTGTAGAGTGAGATTGCATAAACACAGTCAATAGAGTGAGATTGCATAAACACGGTCAGTAGAGTGAGATTGCATAAACACTGTCAGTAGAATGAGATTGCATAAACACTGTCAGTAGAATGAGATTGCATAAACACAGTCAGAAGAGTGAGATTGCATAAACACGGTCTGTAGAGTGAGATTGCATAAACACAGTCTGTAGAGTGAGACTGCATAAACGCAGTTAACAGAGTGAGATTATATAAACACTGTCAGTAGAGTGAGATTGCATAAACGCAGTTAACAGAGTGAGATTGCATAAACACGGTCAGTAGAGTGAGATTATATAAACACTGTGAGTAGAGTGAGATTGCATAAACACAGTCAGAAGAGTGAGATTGCATAAACACAGTTCGAAGAGTGAGATTGCATAAACACAGTCTGTAGAGTGAGATTGCATAAACACGGTCAGTAGAGTGAGATTGCATAAACACGGTCAGAGTGAGATTGCATAAACACGGTCAGTAGAGTGAGATTGCATAAACACAGTCAATAGAGTGAGATTTCATAAACATGGTCAGTAGAGTGAGATTGCATAAAAGCAGTTTGTAGAGTGAAATTGTATCAACAGCTGGTAGAGTAAAATTTCATAAAAGCAGTTGGTAGAGTGAGATTGCATAAATGAGGTCAATAGATTGAAATTGTATAAACACGGTCGGTAGAGTGAGATTGCATAAACACAGTCAGTAGAGTGAGATTGCATAAACACGGTCAGTAGAGTGAGATTGCATAAACACTGTCAGTAGAATGAGATTGCATAAACACTGTCAGTAGAATGAGATTGCATAAACACTGTCAGTAGAATGAGATTGCATAAACACTGTCAGTAGAATGAGATTGCATAAACACTGTCAGTAGAATGAGATTGCATAAACACAGTCAGAAGAGTGAGATTGCATAAACATGGTTAGTAGAGTGAGATTGCATAAACACAGTCTGTAGAGTGAGATTGCATAAACACAGTTAACAGAGTGAGATTGCATAAACACGGTCAGTAGAGTGAGATTATATAAACACTGTCAGTAGAGTGAGATTGCATAAACGCAGTTAACAGAGTGAGATTGCATAAACACAGTCAGTAGAGTGAGATTATATAAACACAGTCAGTAGAGTGAGATTATATAAACACTGTCAGTAGAGTGAGATTTGCATAAACATGGTCAGAGGAGTGAGATTGCATAAACATGGTCCGTAGAGTAAGATTGCATAAACATGGTCCGTAGAGTGAGATTGCATAAACACAGTCTGTAGAGTGAGATTGCATAAACACAGTCTGTAGAGTGAGATTTCATAAACACAGTCAATAGAGTGAGATTGCATAAACACGGTTAGTAGAGTGAGATTGCATAAACACGGTCAGTAGAGTGAGATTGCATAAACACAGTCAATAGAGTGAGATTTCATAAATATGGTCAGTAGAGTGAGATTGCATAAAAGCAGTTTGTAGAGTGAAATTGTATCAACAGCTGGTAGAGTAAAATTTCATAAACGCAGTTGGTAGAGTGAGATTGCATAAATGAGGTCAATAGATTGAAATTGTATAAACACGGTCGGTAGAGTGAGGTTGCAGAAGCGCGGTCGATAGAGTGAGGCTGCATAAGCGCGGTCGGTAGAGTGAGATTGCATAAGCACATCAGTAGTGTTAAATTGTATAAACACAGTTGTTACAGTGAGATTGCATAAACTCAGTCAGTACAGTTAGATTGCATAAACGCAGTCAGTATAGTGAGATACAGTTTTGAATGAAAGAAACATGTTTTATAGTGCTAGAAATATTTCAAAATGCACTATTAAAACAGGGAAAAGCCACAGACATTTTTTTAAGTGAGGTATTAATATTCTGAAAAGTTAGCTATTTTGAAGGAGAAAAACCCATTTTCACATATTTCATAAGAAAAATGTATGTATTCAGACCATTAAAAATGTAATATGTTTTAAAATATCCTCAACTAGATTTGGTACCGAAACGTGCATTTGTTTCATTATAAATGCATTTATATAACGAAAATATGGATATTTGTTTCATTTTCACAAAATGAATATCAGAAGAATGCAGAAACTAATTTAAAGATATCCCTCCTTCACAGAACCCAGCGCCGTGCGAATAGGAGACAGGGTGGCGGGTTTCAGAGCCGGTTGAATAGTGCAGAAAATGAATATTCTGAATTACTCAATTTTCAGAATATTTGATATGAATGGTTTGTTCAAAACAAATTATTTGCTGGTACACAAGTCTAAAACATAAATAACACTCCCCCTATAAGAAAATATTTTTAAATTGTATATACAACAAATAGATTTAGGATATTTTGCAATATATTGTTTCACAATTCTTTGTGTTTGTAATGTTGCTGGATGTCAATTTTATAAAATCATCAGTAATCTTGGTTTGCAGAGGATTAGAGTTCTCATTGCCAGACAAGGGGTTTAAATGCTGCCCTCAGAGCCCATCAGATTATGCAGTGGTCTGAGTCATTTAGACAAGGTGTTATAGACATTGTGTAATCGACACCATTCTATCCACATAAATGTTTTATTTATGTGATAAAGAAATGTGATTATTTTGCTTCCAGACAGTTCTGAACCCAAGAGAATTGAAAAGTAGACACACCCTGAGGGTGAAATAAGATTTGTTTCCAAAGAGCATGAGATGACATTTGAGTGGTCCATCTTGATAAATTAATATGGATATTGTAGCATTCACTGAAGATGAACTGGACACCTCTACAGATGCACAAAACTGGATTTCACATGTCTTAGCCTTTTTATCCCACTGAGAATGTTTACAGTATAATTTTATAACAGCTTCTCTTTTCATGTTCTTTAACAAATCATTTGAAAGTGCCAGTAGGTTTTCTGCAATACGAAGGAAAACTCTGACAGAAATCATGCCACTACCATGAACACATTCCCTCTGGGCAAAAACATAACCTTCAGGGAACTAAATAGCTTGCTGTCCATCATATTTTCACCAGTCAAAAGTGTTTGCATTCCTACAAACCAACAGCTGCAGTTAATGTGTTGTCAAGTTATGTCATAGAAGCAATGTGAGATAAATTATTCTTAAAGGGACACTAATGTCAAAATGAAACTTTCATGATTCAAATAGAACATGCAATTTTAAGAAACTTTCCAATTTACTTCTACGATCAAATATTGCACAGTCTTTTTATACACACACTTTCTGAGGCACAAGTTCACAGAAAAAACAATCCTTACATTTTTTTACTATGATGTAATTGTTTTTTTTGTTTTTTTGCGTAGGTTAATGTATCCTTATTCACTTATATTCAGGTATTATAAGCATTAAGGGCAAGGCTGGATTGGCCTACTGGGATACCAGGAGATTTCCCGGTGGGCTGCAGCAGCTGGGGCTGGAAATCTACAATTTAACGGGGTGATTAATGGATTCAATTTGGTTTTAGGATGCCTATATAATAACAACATTGCACCTTTTTTTAATACAGATATAATATAATTATGAAAAAAACTATTGGGGGAAGGAGTACCCCAGTAATCCCCTTTGAGAAACATGGGGCGTGCGCATTCTACCAACCCAACAGAAAATAGGACTGGTCTCCAAAGTTTCCAGGGCTGCTTTTTATTCTCAGTCCGGCCCTGATTAAGGGTTAAATGCATTTATAGTTTTTCTACTTTAATTAATTGATTACAAAATAATCTGAAAGTTGTTTTTCTTATGAAGCAAGGAGTCAATGCTGGTTGTGGTTCAAGGATATTACAAGTCACACAAGATTAGCACCCAGGTACCGGATTTTGATCTAGGAATATAGGATGAGTTACCAGCTTTTGAATTTTATCAAGGTCACCAATTATAATGAAAAATAGATTTGTTATAATTTTGGTATATGTTTTTATAACAGGAAAGTGTGTTATCTTTGTTGGTTGTAAAAAAGTATGTATTATGTTTTTGTTATTCATTATATTATAAGTAGATTACACAAACCCAGCAGGTCTAGCGATATTGCGCATCGTATCCCGCGCTATCATTAGCGTGCCATAAGAATTTGTTTCGAAAGGCATCAGAAACTGATGTCACAGTTTTTTTCTTATCAAAACACATTTTTCTTGGTAAAAAATATTGCATTTGTGTACTACAAATTATTTTAATTGTTTTATACTGCAGTAGTTTGGAAATACATCACAGATTTGGTTCGTTTACTATCTGACAGATGCATAAGGTTCACAACTAGGGACCTTGTCTATCTGTCTCATAGCAGACTGGCATTTGACTCTGTCCGCTGACCACAGTTATCATTGCACAAGGGTCTTCTCATTTAGCGCAAGGCTCCGAATGCCCCTGTTTCCACACGAGCCTTTAGGACCGCTGCTCCATAACTTGTCTGCCTGATCTGAGGCAGCAGACAGAAATCAACCCGATCGAATAGAATCGGGATGATTGACACCTGCTGCTAGCGGCCGATTGGCCGGCGAATCTGCAGGGGTGGCATTGCACAAGCAGTTCACGTATGCTGTCAGCATTTATCGATGTGCGGCAGACATGATACGCTACATCGTATCATATCTGCTCGTACTATGATAAATTGGCCCCTTGCTGCTTAGTACATGGTGTAAAAATAAATATTTATATAAAACCATAGATAAAGTGCTAATGACTATTTCTTATTGCCAAAGTGTTTCACACAAACACCAGGACATTTATGATTTTGCTTCTTAGTTTTGTAAAATGATTGCAAATATTTTGCTGTACAATTTGATTTGATTAATCTGAGTTATGTTATTGTTTATTATAGTTACTTTTGTATTATCTTGTTTTATGAAACATGCTTGCTAATGTTACTATCAAACTTGTTGCATCATTAAAAGTTTGACAGCCAACAAAAGTTTGCTATTGTTAAAGGGACAGGAGAACCCAGCATTTTTTTGTTATTTGGATAGAACATACAATTTCAAAGAACTTTCTTTTATTAACAATTTTGCTTCATTCTCTTTTTATGCTTTGATGAAGGAACAGCAGTGCACTACTGGCAGTCAGATACACATATCTAGTTAGCCAATCACAAGAGACAAATGTCTGCAAGCCCCAATCAGCAGCTAGCACCCACTAGTGTTGGATATGTGCCTATTCTTTTTCAACAAGTGATACCAAGAGAATGAAGCACATTTGAAATCAGAAGTGAATTTCAAAGTGTTTTAAAATGACCTGCTCTATCTGAATCATGCAAGTTTAATTTTGACTTTCCTCGCCCCTTTAATGGTTCACTACGGGTAATTGCATGTTCCTATTATAATTTAGTATTATGGATTCACCATTGTTAAAGGGGCATACAAATGCAAAAATAATATGTTAGATAATTGTATTATCGCACAATTGTTTGCATATAACTGTGTGTATAAATTTAGTTCCTGAGAACCAATGCACTTCCTGGTAGATATGTGCATGATCGAAAAATTAGTTTCGGTTCGGATCGATTCTGAGTTTTTCGAATTTCGTTTCGGATCGATTCGAATTCGGAAAACTTTGAATTAATTTGTTTCGTATTTGTTTCGGATTCATTCGGATTCGAAAAAATTCGGCTGGATTCGGTTCGGAAATTCGGAATTTCGGTATGTGTGCTGTATATTAGACTAGTATTATGTACTGTATATTAGGTGTAACCCATAGCAGATTAATATAACCTAATATACTGTACAATACTAGTGTAATCCATGGCCATCCGAATTTACCGAATAAATCCGAACTAATTCGGATTTATTTGGTAAATTCGGCAGTATTTTAATTCAGAAATTCGGATCCATCCGAATCTCCAAATTTGCCGAATTTGCCGAATTTCCAAATCGATCCGAACCGAATTGCACATGTCTACTTCCTGGACCTAGCTGAACATCTCTGATGAACCAAACACAAGAAGAATATATTTGCAGCCTCCTTTCCACCAGCAAGCTCTCAGTAGTGCATTGCTGGTCCTGAGCTTATTTAGGTATGCTTTTCAACAAAGGAAATGATGAGAAAAAGTACATTTTAAAACAGAAGTCAACAGAAAAATTTATTTTTGACTTTTAAGCTCTTTAATATAATTTATTCCTGACATTATCCTTATTATGCTTTGGGGACACATGAAAACGAGTTCAGGAATATTTTATTCAGAGTGCTGCTTTATGACTATCCAGAGTGCTACTATAAGTGTTATTTCTAAATTGTTGGAGTACAAATATTATTACACATTATTCCTTTTGTGGGGACCAAAATGCAGGTCTGATGTCTTACTAATCATAATAAATCACATATAAAAATAACTTAAGGGGATGAATACATACGCACATGCCAATTTTCTGTTTTCTTTTTCTAAAAAATTGTTTTATGTATAATTTTTTTTTTATTTCACTTCACCAACTTAGACTATTGTGTTCTGATCCATCACATAAAATTCAGATTAATAAAACATTGAACTTAAGGCTGTAATGTAACAAAATAGGTAAAAAGTCAAGGGGGGTCAATAGTTTTGCAAGGCATTGTACCTAGGTTTAGCTTTCAACTAAGAATACCAAGGGAACAAAGCAAAATTGGTGATAAAAGTAAATTGGAAAGTAGTTTAAAATTACATGCTCTGTCTGAATCATGAAAGTTTATTTTGGACTAGACTGTCCCTTTAAAGTTTCCAGAATAAAATACGTTATCCGTTCCTTCAACAAGTGGCAACCATTCTTTGATTTCATGTATTTATACCTTGAGAACTGGTTCATGGCTTGCAATTTAGATAATATAGCACTCTGTATATCATTTGGGAGTTAATCAATTTTAGTGCAGTGTATAGAGAAGTAGAACTATGGCTATGTTAAAATTTCTTGTAATGAGTAGTAGACTGTTTTTTGTATACAATGCATAATCGGTATGTACCTATATATTGTAGGCACGTAATCTATTTTATATGTATAAGCAACACATTCTTTATTCTTATAACTACTCATTTTAATAAACATGTAGCTAGAAAGTAAGTTGTTTGGTTCTCCAAAACAGCCCCCTCAAAAATTCAAGAACAGAAATAAATATTATATTTTATGATGGAAAAAATATCTAATTAATTAGTGCCAGCTGTTCAGTTCTCATTCAAACACACTGAAACCTAAAACTGTCTCGGCTAGATTCCGAGTCTTGCGTTAGCCTTAAAAAGCAGCGTTGAGGGGTACCAACGCTGCTTTTTAACGCCCGCTGGTATTACGAGTCAGGCAGGAGAGGGTCTACTGCTCACATTTTTTCTGCGATTTTAGCATATCGCAATTCCCCTTACATCAATTGCGTATCCTATCTTTTTAATGGGATTTTCCTAACGCCGGTATTACGATCGCCTGTAAAAGTGAGCGGTAGACCCTATCCTGGCAAGACTCCTACCACATTTAAAAGTCAGTAGTTAAGAGTTTTATGGGCTAACGCCGTAACATAAAACTCTTATCTAAAGTGCTAAAAAGTACAATAACACCCATAAACTACCTATTAACCCCTAAACCGAGCCCCCCCCCACATCGGAAACAGTTAACTAAAATGTTTAACCCCTATTCTGCTGACCGGACATCGCCGCCACTTTAATAAATTTATTAACCCCTAAACCGCCACACTCCCGCCTCACAAATACTAGTTAAATTTTATTAACCCCTAATCAGCCATCCCTAACATCACCGACACCTACCTACATTTATTAACCCCTAATCTGCCGCCCCCAACATCGCCGCTACTATATTAAATTTATTAACCCCTAAACCTAAGTCTAACCCTAACACCCCCTAACAAATATAATTTAAATAAAACAAAATAAATTTACTACTATTAAATAAATTAATCTGATTTAAAACTAAATACTTACCAATAAAATAAACCCTTAACCAGCTACAATATAACTAATAGTTACATTCTAGCTAGCTTAGGATTTATTTATTTTACAGGCAACTTTGTATTTATTTTAAATAGGTACAATAGTTATTAAATAGTTATTAACTATTTAATAACTTCCTAGTTAAAATAAGTACAAATTTACCTGTAAAATAAATACTAACCTAAATTACAATTACACCTAACACTACACTATCATTAAATAAATTAAATAAATTACCTACAATTAACTACAATTAAATTAAATAAACTAAAGTACAAAAAAAGCTAAATTACAGAAAATAAAAAAAGAATTACAATTTTTTTAAACTAATTACACCTAATCTAATCCCCCTAATAAAATAAAAAAGCCCCCCAAAATAATAAAATTCCCTACCCTATACTAAATTACAAATAGCCCTTAAAAGGGCCTTTTGCGGGGCATTGCCCCAAAGTAATCAGCTCTTTTACCTGTAAAAAAAAATACAATACCCCCCAACATTAAAACCCACCACCCACACACCCAACCTTACTCTAAAACCAACCCAATCCCCCCTTAAAAAAACCTAACACTATCCCCCTTGAAGATCACCCTACCTTGAGCCTTCTTCACCCAGCCGGGCACAAGTGGACGTCCAGAGGGGCAGAAGTATTCATCTGATCCGGCCAGAAGAGGACATCCAGACCAGCAGAAGTCTTCATCCAGGCGGCATCTTCTATCTTCTTCCATCCGGAAGTGGAGCGGGTCCATCTTGAAGACATCCGACGCGGAGCATCCTCTTCCATCCGACGGCGACTGAAGAATGAAGGTTCCTTTAAGTGACGTCATCCAAGATGGCGTCCCTTGAATTCCGATTGGCTGATAGAATCCTATCAGCCAATCGGAATTAAGGTAGGAAAAATGCTATTGGCTGATGCAATCAGCCAATAGGATTGAAGTTCAATCCTATTGGCTGATCCAATCAGCCAATAGGATTGAGCTTGCATTCTATTGGCTGATTGGAACAGCCAATAGAATGCGAGATCAATCCTATTGGCTGATTGCATCAGCCAATAGGATTTTTCCTACCTTAATTCCGATTGGCTGATAGGATTCTATCAGCCAATCGGAATTGAAGGGACGCCATCTTAGATGACGTCACTTAAAGGAACCTTCATTCTTCAGTTGCCGTCGGATGGAAGAGGATGCTCAGCGTTGGATGGAAGAAGATAGAAGATGCCGCCTGGATGAAGACTTCCGCCCCTCTGGAGGTCCACTTGTGCCCGGCTGGATGAAGACGTCTCAAGGTAGGGTGATCTTCAAGGGGGTAGTGTTAGTTTTTTTTAAGGGGGGATTGGGTGGGTTTTAGAGTAGGGTTGGGTGTGTGGGTGGTGGGTTTTAATGTTGGGGGGGTACTGTATTTTTTTTTACAGGTAAAAGAGCTGATTACTTTGGGGCAATGCCCCGCAAAAAGCCCTTTTAAGGACTATTTGTAATTTAGTATAGGGTAGGGAATTTTATTATTTTGGGCAGCTTTATAATTTATTAGGGGGATTAGATTAGGTGTAATTAGTTTAAAAAATTGTACTTATTTTTTTATTTTCTGTAATTTAGTGTTTGGTTTTTTTTGTACTTTAGTTTATTTAATTTACTTGTAGTTAATTGTAGGTAATTTATGTAACTAATTTAATGATAGTGTAGTGTTAGGTGTAATTGTAATTTAGGTTAGGATTTATTTTACAGGTAAATTTGTACTTATTTTAACCAGGAAGTTATTAAATAGTTAATAACTATTTAATAACTATTCTACCTAGTTAAAATAAATAGTTGCCTGTAAAATAAATATAAATCCTAAGCTAGCTACAATGTAACTATTAGTTATATTGTAGCTAGCTTAGGGTTTATTTTATAGGTAAGTATTTAGTTTTAAATAGGAATAATTTAGTTAATTGTAGTAAATTTATTTAGATGTATTTAAATTATATTTAAGTTAGGGGGTGTTAGGGTTAGGGTTAGACTTAGGTTTAGGGGTTAATACATTTATTATAGTGGCAGCGACGTTGGCGGTGGCGGCAGATTAGGGGTTAATAAATTTAATGTAGGGTTCGGCGATGTTGGGGGCAGTAGATTAGGGGTTTATAAGTATAATGTAGGTGGCGGCGGTGTCCGGAGCAGCAGATTAGAGGTTAATAATATAATGTAGGTGGCGACGATGTCGGGGGCGGCAGATTAGGGGTTAATAAGTGTAAGATTAGGGGTGTTTAGACTCGGGGTTCATGTTAGGGTGTTAGGTGCAGACATAAAATTAATTTCCCCATAGGAAACAAGGGGCTGCATTAGGAGCTGAACGCTGTTTTTTTGCAGGTGTTAGGTTTTTTTTCAGCCAGTTCAGCCCCATTGTTTCCTATGGGGAAATCGTGCACAAGCACGTTTTGCCAGCTTACCGCTACCGTAAGCAGCGCTGGTATTACAGTGAGATGTGGAGCTAAATTTTGCTCAACGCTCACTTTTCTGATTCTAAAGCCGGCTTGCAGAAAACTCGTAATACCAGCATTGGCTTAAGTGAGTGGTAAGAAAAAAAAGCTCGCTAGCACCGCACAGCCTTACTGACAAAAACTCGTAATCTAGGCGTCTGTTTTTAATGGGACAGTCAAGAGAAAATTCAGGTATTCTATTTTGCCCTCTATCAACTTCCTAATTCAAACTTTTGCTAAGTAAAAAAAAACAAACAAATCATGTGTTTTAAACATATAGGCCCCCATTTATCATTGTGCGGACGGACATGAACCGCTATAGCGAACCATGTCCGCCGCACATCGATAAATGCCGACAGCGTATATCATTGCACCTGCAGTTCTGGTGAACTGCTGGTGCAATACCGCCCCCTGCAGATTCGCGGCCAATCGGCCGCTAGCAGGGGGTGTCAATCAACCTGATCGTATTCTATCGGGTTGATTTCTGTCCGCCGCCTCAGAGCAGGTGGACAGGTTATGGAGCAGTGGTCTTTAGACCGCTGCTTCATAACTTGTATTTCTGGCGAGCCTGAAGGCTCGCCAGAAACATGGGTCATCAAGCTCCGTTCGGAGCTTGATAATTAGACCCCATACATTGTTTCAACAATTGTCCTTACATGGTGTGCTTGTTTACAATCCCCATGGGGTGGAGAGTTAAATTCCAAAAGTTCCATTAAAGGGACAGTCTACTCCAGATTTTTTATTGTTTAAAAAGAGAGATAATCCCTTTATCACCCATTCCCCAGTTTTGCATAACCAACACAGTTATATCAATGTACTTTTTACCTCTGTGATTACCTTATATCTGAGCCTCAGCAGACTGCCCCTTATCTTTTCTTCGGTGGATTCTTTCACCACCTGCCATTTTCAGAATCCACTGGGATGCAGCAAAGGCAAACGAAGCATTACAAAAACAAAAACTAACCGGCCGCATCAAGAATTAAAAAAAAAGCTAAAAAAATGAACCGCCCGCACTAAGTTTTAAGAAAAAAATAAACAAAAATTATTAACCCCTAAATCCACCAACTCTAACATCGCAAACTACCAAATACATCTATTAACCCCTAAACCGCCACCCACCACCAACGTAGTCAACTAATTTAACTATTAACTCCTACAACGCCAACCCCACAACGCAAATACAATTATTAACCACTAAATCCACCAACCCTATCATCGCAAACGACCAAATAAATCTATTAACCCTTAAACCACCATCCACAACCAGCGCAGTAAAATAATTTAACTATTAACTCCTACACCGCCAACCCCACAATGCAAATAAGTTAAAGATTACACCCCCTAACCTAACAACCCCTAAATTAACCCCTTATTTACATAGAATAATAAACAACTACATTACTTAAAAAAAAATTACAAGCTATAATTTAAAAAAATAAAAAATTCTAACATTACAGAAAATAATAAACAAAATGATCAAACTTTAAAAAATTAGACCTAATCTCTATGAAAATAAAAAAGCCCCCCCAAAAAAAAACCCTATTCCAAGAATAAATTACCAATAGCCCTTAAAAGGGCTTTTTGTAGGGCATTGCCATAAGTTAAACAGCACTTTTACATTAAAAATAAACAAAGTCCCCCCTAACAGTAAAAAAAAACCTAACACTAAAAAAACTTAAACTTCCCATTGCCCTGAAGAGGGCATTTGTATGGGCAATCCCCTTAAAAGGGCATTTACCTATTTTGCACTGCCCTTAAAAGGGCATTTAGCTCTTTTTGAAAGTGCCCAAAAAAAACCTAAGTTAAAAAATAAAAAAAAACAACCCAAAATAAAAAAAATTAACACTAAAGCCCCAAGTAGGTACTCACGGGTCCTGAAGTCTGGCAGAGAAAGTCTTCTTCTAGGCGGGTCCATCATCTTCATCCACAGCAAAGGTGGAGCGGAGATGCAGAGCGGCGTTTCCAGATGTGGCGATCCTCGGAAGCAGCAATAGTCCTTGGCGGCGGTGCTCCTCGGCAGCGTGGAGGTTCCTTTTCATGTGATCCTCCGCCGCACACTGAAGATTAAATCCAAAGTACCCCATATTTATGGGGGTACCTTGAATTCCTATTGGCTGACATTTTCACATCAGCTAATAGGACGAGAGCAAGTGAAATCTTTTTGGCTGTTTTAGTTTTTGGGGGGGTTTATTTTTTAACTTAGTTTTTTTTGGAGCACTTTCAAAAAGAGGTAAATACCGTTTTAAGGGCAGTGCAAAAAAGAGCTAAATGCCCTTTTAAGGGCAATGCCCATAAAAATGCCCTTTTAAGGGCAATGGGTAGTTTAGGTTTTTTAGTGTAAGGTTTTTTTTATTTTGGGGGGTTTGGTTGGTGTGGTTTTTTTACTATTAGGGGGGGACTTTGTTTATTTTTAATGTAAAAGAGCTGTTTAACTTAGGGCAATGCCTTACAAAAAGTCCTTTTAAGGGCTATTGGTAGTTTATTCTTAGATTAGGGGGTGTTTTTTGGGGGGCTTTTTTATTTTCATAGGGATTAGGTTTATTTTTTTAAAGTTTGATCATTAGTTTTTTTTATTTTCTGTAATGTTAGCCTTTTATTTATTTTTTCTAATAATAGCTTTTTTATTTTTTTGTAACCTTATATTTTTAAAATATTTTGCAATTTTAGGATTTTTTAATTTTTTTGTAAATTTAGATATTTTTTAAAATAAATTAGGTAATTAATTATTTAAAAATGAAAAATTAATTAGGGTTAATTTATGGGGGTGTTAGGTTAGAGGGGATAGTTAATAGAAAAAATACTTTGCATTCTGGGCCTGGGTTGACGGGTTATAGGTTAATTCTTTAAATTATAATTTTTCTTTGTGTGTTTCTTGTGGTTTAATATTTAATATGTTAATTAGTTTATTAGTGTTTAATTTAAATGGCGGATTAGGAGTTAATTTATAAATTATACATTACAATCTTTGTGTTTGGTGGTTTAGTGGTTAATAACTATCGGCTAGATTACGAGTTTTGCGTTATGAGTGAAAAAGCATTGTTATGGCTCTTTTTCACTACCACTGCTATTACGAGTTTTGCAGGTATAGCTGTACCGCACACTTTTTTGGGCCGTAATGCGAAGTAACTACCGCACCTTTCAAAAAGTCAGTTTTCAATGGGACTTCCATAGCACCGGTATTACAAGTTTTGCCTGGGAGGCCAAAAAGTGAGTGGTACACCCTATACCGTCAAGATTCGTACCGCCATCTAAAGTCAGTAGTTATAGAAGATGCCGTCTGGATGAAGACTTCTGCCCGCCTGAAGGACCACTTCTTGCCGCTTGGATGAAGACTTCTCCCGGCTTCGTTGAGGACTTCTGCCCCCTTGGATAAAGACTTCTCCCAGGTTCGTTGAGGAAGGATGTCCGGTCTTCAAAAACTGTAAGTGGATCTTCGGGGGCTAGCGTTAGGTTTTTTTAAAGGGTTTACTGGGTGGGTTTTATTTTTAGCTTAGGGTTTGGGCAAAGAAAAAGAGCTAAATGCCCTTTTAAGGGCAATGCCCATCCAAATGCCCTTTTCAGGGCAATGGGGAGCTTGGTTTTATTTAGATAAGATTTTATTTGGGGGATTGATTGTGTGGGTGGTGGGTTTTTACTATTGGGGGGTTGTTTGTAGTTTTTTTACAGGTAAAAGAGCTGATTTCTTTGGGGCAATGACCCGCAAAATGCCCTTTTAAGGGCTATTGGCAGTTTAGTTTAGGCTTTTTTAATTTGATAGGGCTATTAGATTAGGTGTAATTAGTTTAAATATGTGATCATTTCTTTTTATTTTGTGTAATTTAGTGTTTATTTTTTTGTTATTTAGTTAATTGTATTTAATTAATGTAATTTATTTAATTTTAGTGTAATTTTAGGTGTTAGTGTAAGACAGGTTAGGTTTTATTTTACAGGTCATTTTGTATTTATTTTAACTAGGTAGTTAGTAAATAGTTAATAACTATTTACTAACTAGTCTACCTAGTTAAAATAAATACAAACTTGCCTGTGAAATAAAAATAAAACCTAAGCTAGCTACAATGTAACTATTAGTTATATTGTAGCTAGGTTAGGTTTTATTTTATAGGTAAGTATTTAGTTTTAAATAGGAATCATTTAGGTATTAATTGTCATTTTTATTTAGATTTATTTTAATTATGTTAAAGTTAGTGGTGTTAGGGTTAGGGTTACGTTAGAGTTAGTCTTAGGGTTAGGTTTAGGGGTTAATAAATTTAGTATAGTGGTGGCGATGTTTGGGGCGGCAGATCAGGGGTTAATAAGTGTAGGTAGGTGGCAGCAACATTGGGGGCGGCAGATTAGGGGTTAATAAGTGTAATGTAGGTGGCGGCGATGTCAGGATGGCATATTAGGGGGTTAATAAGTGTAATGTAGGTGGCAGCGATGTCGGAGGCGGCAGATTAGGGGTTAATAACTGTAGGCAGGCATCAACAATGTCGGGGGCAGCAGATTAGGCGTGTTTAGACTCAGGGTTTACGTTAGCATGTTAGGTGTAAACATAACTTTTCTTTCCCCATAGGAATCAATGGGGCTGCGTTACGGAGTTTTACGCTCCTTTTTTGCAGGTGTTAGGCTTTTTTTTAGCCGGCTCTCCCCATTGATGTCTATGGGAAAATCGAGCATGAGCGCGTAAAACCAGCTCAAAGCAGCACTAGTATTTATGTGCGGTATGGAGCTCAACGCTGCCATATTGCCTAAAAAACCTGTAATAGCGCTATTAAAGGTGAGTGGTGGAAATAACTTGCAAATTATTACCGAGTCGCTCATAACGCAAAACTCGTAATCTAGGCGTATATTAGGTTAATTGCGATGTGGGGATTTCTCGGATTAGGGGGGTTGTTCATTTTATTTTTACTTGCAATTTTTTGGGAATGGCAGAAATATTGGTAAAGAAGTGTTAGGTTTATTATTGTAGTGACTGAATTAATAATGTAGACAGTGACACTTCAATAATAAGCATTTGTAATATATATAATGTACATACTGACACTATAAATAATTTAGCATTTAGCCGTATGTATAAAAAAAAAGGGTATGTATAAGTGTCAGTTTGTACATGATTTATATAAATGCTTATTACTTCAGCGTCAGTGTCTACATTATTGATACAGTAACTATGCATTGTTACAGTATAAATTATGTGTGGGCGGAGTTCTGTAAATTGCCGATCGCAACTTTCGAAAATATTTTACGGGCATTGGAAATTAGATATACGTCAGTGTCAATCAATATACTTAAAGATGACATCATTTGAAGAGCAGACATTTTGTATTTATTTAGGACAGTAGTTTGTCCGAAAAGGGTGTTGCTAGATCTGTAGTTTATTATTTATAAAATATTTTTGATCTATTTAAGACAGTAGACCATAAAAAATACAGTATTGCTACACCTGTAGCTTAAATAATTATATAAAAGCAGAGTTACAAAATAGGTTGTTTATACATCTCTAGCTTAAAAAAATAATTAGACTGCATATGGTCAGGAACCAGCTAAACAACACTCCCAGCTCTTTCTCCAAGTCACATGGTCATGTTTATAGAAGACCCCAACTTCACCATATACCATAAAATCAAGAATAATATACCAAAGAGAACCTTACTCAACTATCAATAAACAAATTCTCAATAGCACTACTTTCAAATGTAAAAAGAAATTTAAAGAGATATCAAACTCACAACTTAATTCTCCATACAAAAGCTTTAATATGAGTCATTATTTATGTTGGCTGTTTTCTCCTTGTATTATTTTATGGTGACCAGATATGGGGGGGGGGGGAGGGGACACTTCATCAACAACACACAACATACTCAAAATGAAAAGCATGAATTATTAGACTAGGTTTTGGTTGTAGCATTTCAAGACATTTATTTTAAATTAAATAATGAATGAAAATAATATCTGACAATTTTATCACTGTTATTAATTGTCAACTTCAAATGCAACATTGCTGAAAACATACAGAGAACAATATAACAATATAACTGATGATTTTTTTAAAAGCTAGTTAAGTAGAAGACTTCATCCATCGATGTATTTCTCTTTTTATTTTCTATGGGCTAGATTACTAGTGGAGCGCTAATTTATTGCTCACTACCAAATACGCAAATTTCCCCGCTTGCAGGCAAGCGATAAATAACCAAATAACCAGCCATTACAAGTGGCTGGTTATTGCTACCGCAAGTTTGCAGTAGCAATTAGCCCTCAGAAAATTAACCAGAGATCAGATCTCTGGTTAATTTTCTTAAAGTGCCCCAAATGCCCCCCCAAAATAAAGGGTCTTTTTGTTTTTTATGAAAAAAAAAAACTACTGCTCTAGGCAGTTTTTAGGGGTTAAAGTTAGCGAGTGTTACATTGCAGTCTATGGGTACTGTGTATTGCCTGTAAATATATATGTACTGTATATGCTTATAAACATACAGTATACAACAGAAGTGAGTACACCCTTGAGCAATATCACTTAAATTTTAAATTATTCAAAATTGTATCACCTCTCAATAATTGTTTTATTTCTAAGTTGACAAGTAGAGTATTTCCTATTCTAAACAATCAAAAACAAATACTTTAGAAAGATTTTATTGAAAATACAGGCCCCAAAGTAAATACTTAATGCAACAAAAGTGAATACACCTGTGGTCACTGACACACAAGTTAGATTGCTAAAACAAAATTGAGTACACATATGATTTCCAATTAGCCTAATTGCATGAGCATAGTTACCAGAACAGTCTAAGTTTGCATCATATCTCAACATGGAAAATAATTGCTAGAGGAATTGAAAAATCTGATTTTGAGACTTCACAAAGATGGAAAAGGATACAGGAATATTGGTGACCAACTAAATATCAGTAAAAACACAGTTGAAGCAAGAATCTGGAGGTATAGATTGATATACAGTGCAAAAAATCAGAGCCGCAGTGGCTGTCCTCCTAAAATGACGCCACGGACAGTGTGCTACTTGCACAATCTAGCTCTGACAAACAGGCAAGTGCTTCAGATTTGCATCAAGGCAAGTGCTTCAGATTTGGCTCAGGAATTATCAAGAGAAATTGGAGTTTCTGGGACAGCTCAGACAGTGCTAAGGACATTGCATAATGTCAACTTCTATGGACAGCATCCAAGGAAAAAACCTTGCTTGCTCTTAGGAACAAAACTACAAGATTAAACTTCGCTAAACAACATGAAAAGCCTTATGAATACTGGGAGCACATTATTTGGTAAAATGGCCAAGACCAAGATACAATTTTTCGGCGATGGGGTGCAGCATGTTTGGTGTGAACCTGGTCAGGATTATTACAGTGAATGCATAGTCCCAACAGTAAATCATGGAGGTGGGATGATATGGGGCTGCATGATTGGAAAAGGTGTTGGGGAGATGACATTTATAGATGGCACCATGAATGCCTGCAATATACCAAAATACAGACTGACAAGATGACTCCCAGTCTCCAGAAGTTTGACAGAGGACGAATATTCCAGCATGATAATGATCCAAAGCACACTGCCAAAATCACAAAGGAGAAACAAGTGAGAACTGTGACCTAGCCGAGTATGTCACCTGAATTGAATCCAGTAGATACACCTTTGGGGTATTTTAAAGAGAATGGTAGAGCAACACAACCCCTCCAGCAAAGAGCAGCTAAACAAAATTATCCCTGAAGAAGGGCAGAACATCTCTCCAGAAATTTGTACGACACTGGTTTGGTTTCCTCCATGCCAAGGAGGATTGAGTCTGTCATGAAAAATAAAGGTGGATATGCAAAGTATTGAACAAAATAAAAGATATGAATCTCAGTAATGAAAGGTGCACTGACTTTTGTTGCATAAATTTCCTGTTTTGGGGCCAGTATTTTTAATATAGTAAATCTAAACTGTTAGTTTTTAATATTAAAAAAGAGCAAATACCCTACTGTAAAACTTAGACGTAATATAGTTACTGTTATACAATTTTGAATCATTTGACATTTAAGTGATATTGAACTGGGTTGTACTCACTTCTGTTGTATACTGTATATATTTATGTGTTAATATGTGTATATACACATATAAACAGATACATATATATGTATATAAGCATATGCATATATACTCTATATCTATATTTGTTGCCCATTGCTGCACGACTTACCCCTTTTGATGCACAAGTTCTCATGCCATGGCTTCCCTCGTGAGGGCAATGCTTCAGTGCAATGCGAATGCGAGGTCGCATTCGCATTGCACATAACTCATAACAACAGTGCACATTTGTGTGCAGTGGTATTACTCAGTGGAGCTCCACTTATAATCTGGCCCTTAACAGACCCCGGGTCTTACAGACCTATTTCCTTGTTGAATATAGACTATAAATTATTAACATCTATAATAGCGAACCGTCTTAAGGAAGTACTTCAAGAAGTTATTCACCAGGACCAATCTGGTTTTATGTGTAATAGGTCACCTACAAAAAATATTCGGAAGTCATATATGCTGATAGAATACTTTTGGAATAAAATTAACAAGGAGAAACTAATATATCAAGATGATCTGGCTTTGGTTATGGTTGACGCGGAGAAGGCATTTGATTCTATAATATGGGAACACTTATACGTGGTTTTGACAAAATTTGTTTTTTCAGGAAATCTGATAGAGTTTATTAAAACTATATACATTTACCCGATTTCTGCTATAGTGGTCAATAATATCCAAACACCTTTTTTCAAAATGGAGAAAGGTACACGCCAGGGATGCCCACTTTCCCCCCTGTTATTCAATTTGGCCATTGAACCTTTAGCAATTTACCTTAGACAAGAACTAGAGTTGATAAATATTGGGGACCAGAAATTAGTGTTGTCGCTCTATGCTGATGACTTACTTTTATATTTCAAACAAACACATAAAAACATACCTATAGCGATTGGTGCCCTAGAATTATTTAGCAGAATTTCAGGCTACAGGGTAAACACTATTAAATCAGAGATGTTATGGATATATAAAAACAAAGATAGTAGGAGTCAATATAACCTAAAAGAGGTCAAGAGCTTTAGATACCTAGGAATTATATTGCACAGAGACCCAAACAGCTGGTACAGACTTAACTTTACTCCCTTTTTTTCAAGCATCAAAGCTAAGCTTCAGCGCTGGGCATTGTTTCCAATTTCTCTATCAGCTAAAATTACAATGATAAAAACTATTTTATTCCCCCAGATAATCTATGTAATGAATAACCTTCCTTTATTTATTAAGGCAAAAGATATTAAACTATTCAATCAAGTATGTGCCAAGTTTTTTTGAAGCAAGTCAAGGCAGATGATTGTGATTAAAAAATTATCCCAGCAGAAGGTGCTTGGTAGCTTAGCTTTTCCAGATATCAAGTTATATAATATAGCTATTTTAGCTCGCTATGGGGTGGATTGGTTGCACTCTTCTGAGGTGTTGACCAATATAAGTTTAGAAGAGAATCTTATACATCCGTTCTCATGTAAAGCTATTCTACATTGTACTGGTGCACAGCTCCCAGCCAATATTAAAATGTCCACTAGTATATATAATGTGGTTAAAGCCTGGCAACTGCTATGTAAGCGTCTCAAGATTAATTATCATATGTCTCTTTTTTTACCGATTAGAGGAAATCCGAGTTCCTACCTGGATGTTATCATAAGCCATTTAATTATTGGGATAGGATAATAGAGGGCTCTCTAAGTTAACACAATTTCTGGATGAGCGGCTTAACATAAGAACTTTTGAAAATATTGCCAATGAATTCAACCTCCCTAACAAGTATTTCTTTGCCTATTTACAGTTGCGTCATTTCCTAAACAAGAAATTACAGTTAGGAAGCTGGTCAGAATGTTTTGCAGATATCGGAGGGTATATCAAGTTGTATAAACAAGGAAATCATTCGATCTCACTCTTATATAAAATCTTATTGGCAAAGCAAGGTCAATTAAATTTTGAACAATATATATCATACTGGTCAACACATTTTGAAGAAATTAACCATGATTATATCAAGAAAAGTATAAAATGGCTGATTGAAGCACCTCTCCGTTAGTCCTGGCACGAATCCCATTTAAAACTAATCAACAACGCTTATATCTCACCAAGAAGACTTGCCTCTTGGTCCCAGGAAAAGTTGGGCCTTTGCTATAAATGCTCTATGCCTAGGGCAGATTTGATTCATTGCTTTTGGTATTGTCCAAAAGTAAGGCAATTCTGGCAGAAAGTTAATTTCTGGCTAAATAAATTCGGCTCTGAGGATTTTTTCTTTGAGCCCAAAATTATATTTTTCTTAAGTGTAGGAGGTCCGAACTCTGATCTGATCAATACTATTATATTAATTGGTCGTAATCTAATATTAAGAAACTGGAAACATAGGAAACTTCCTTCATTTAGTCTATTCCTGGAGGCTGTGAAACAACAGATTATTTTTGAACAACACAATATTTCAAAGTTACATAATAAACAAATACAAAGTTTCTTTAATAAATGGGGAAAATCATTTAGGCATACCCCCTCCCCATACAATATATCCTCACCAAAGCGTTCCATAAAACAGAGTTCTTTGAAGGCTTAATATTGAGGTTAATATTTCCAGTAGCTTGGTATTGAAGGATGCGGGTTCAATGGTCGGCGGGCGTGCGGTGGAGGAGGGGGTGAGAAGGCGGTCTCTCGCTTTTTCTTTTTTTTTTCCCGTTTTGTTGTGTCGTGTGTCGTCTAGTTATGTTTTGTTTTGCTTTGTGTTTGTTTTCATGTGTGTTTTTTTTTATCTGTATGTTTCGTTATAACAGAAAATGTGCAGTATACATACAGTTCTTCTTTCAATTTTCTCTTTATAAGTATTTCTTTAAGCAAGGCTCTTTGCATTCCTGTTGTTGTTGCCATATCACTACGAGGTTTTGTATGGATTTTGATTCACCCTGCGTGGTGCACAACTTGAGCGATTGTGCTCTATTATAATTTGTCTATACTGCTGAAAAGTAAAAAAAAAAAATCTGTCCCTTTATAAGGTATTTCGACTACCTCTCACAAACCCTAAATTATTTGGTAATATACATATAATATTCAGAACAGATATCACGTTATAGTAAAGTATATTAGTAGTTATTTACCATAAACTCAAAGAGGAATCTCTCTACTCTCAACTCTCTCTCTGGTGCTCAGTCCTTTCTTTTTGCTTTCTCTCTGTAGAACAACTCTGTCTCTGCGGCTTAACTCTCTCTTTGCTAACAAGCAGCCGCTGCCCGTCCAAATCAGACACCACCAAAAAGGTATGCAGACTTCTCCCGCCTCTTTTTACACACCATTGCAGAATGTGGGAAAACTGTGTAGCATGTCATAGTGCTGAGGTGGATATAAAGATTTTATCAACACAAGCATTGAGCATAGATAATAGAAAAATGAAATAAGTATAAAGTCATAATAAAAAGAGTTGTTTTTGCATTTGTTTAAAAAGTTCTGGGGACACAGCTGGGGAGCAGCTGGATAAGATCCTACAGGATTTAGAGGTCTCACAGTATATACTAAACATTGGTTTATTAGTGAAGGAGCTCATTAAGGGCCCTTATTCAAATTCAAGCAAACCTGATGTTTGATCATCGGCCCTTTGACCGATGCTTAAAATGTTGCAGGGAAATATTCGCGGCTTTCACTCTTCAGGCAGCCATATTGGTTTGGAATGCTATTAAAAGGGGCAAGGGAGAATAAAAACACACTTGTATTCTCGCTACAGATCTTCATCACCTACTTGCTGGCAAACACAGTTGTTAGCAATGGAGGAAATAGAGCAAGATAGCAGTGTCGAAAAAAGTACTTATATGCATATTACATCCTTTTATTTTTGGTCCAATTATAGAGTTCTTTTGAATAGAAGCCTATGGGGCATATTTATAAAGCTCCGTACGGAGCTTGATGCCCCGTGTTTCTGGTGAGCCTTCAGGCTTCCCAGAAACACAAGTTATGAGGCAGCGGTCTAAAGACCGCTGCTCCACAACCCTTCCCCTTGTCTTGAGGTGGAGGATAGACATCACCGGAAATCAACCCAATCCAATACGATCGGGTTGATTGACACCCCCTTTTGGCGGCCGATTGGCCGCAAATCTGCAGGGGGCGGCGTTGCACCAGCAGTTCACCATAACTGCTGGTGCAATGATAAATGTACGCTCTCACATTAATAAATAGGCCCCTAAATCTGTCCTTAAAGGAACATCAAACCCAAAATGATTCTTTCATGATTCGTATAGAACATACAATCTTAAACAACTTTCCAATTTACTTCTATTATCTAATTTGGTTTATTCTCTTGGTATCTTTTGTAAAGGAAGCAGCAATGCACTACTGTAAACTAGCTGAAATCCAATGGCAAGAGGTTTTTTAATGCAGCCACCAATCAGCAGCTAAAGAGTCTATCTAGGTATCAATTTCAACAAAGGATATGAAGAGAACAAAACAAATTAGATAATAGAAGTTAATTGGAAAGTTGCTTAAAATCACAAGATCTATCTGAACAATTAAAGAAAAAAAAATTGGGGTTTGTATCCCTTTAATCACCACAGTTCTGAAAAATGCAACATTCCCTTACAAATGACAGTATTAATTTAAAACATTTTTTTTTGCATGCAGATCATACATACATTATTATTTATTGCAGATATAGATATGTATATATTTTTTTTTCCAGTAGCTATTAGAAGTGGGCATTTGGGTGCTTTGTTACCATCAGAATGTGGAAGAAGACGGCTGCTCATGCCGTTTGGCTCTTTTCATAGCCGCATTTGTTCTTGTGAAATTGCAACACACTATGTGCAAATCCAGATTGTACTGTGTCGCACTTTCACAAGAATAAATGAGGCTCTGAAAATAGCAAAATGGCACCAGCGTCCGCCATCTTTGCATTAAAAATAAAGGTAACAGAATTAGATTTTTGGCCTCTCTAGGGAGCATCAGAAAGTGCAACATTTTTAAAAATAAATAAATCTAGAGGTTTTAACGTCCCGTTAATTTAAATCTCTTATACCTTACCATATTCAAATCCTTTTGGGAAGTGTTTTAACACTTTTACTACAAAATTAAATGGTAATATTTATGAATTTTTGTAGATGAATCACTTGAAAACCATTTTCTAAATGACTAATATAGATACCCCATTTTTGGAATTCTATCTCTTTCTGTACGGCAGTGATGGCCAACATTCTAAAACATGGGAGTCACAAATCAATTATTTAAAAGCCTTAAAGGGACATGAAACCCAAATGTATTTCTTTATGATTTAGAAAGAGCATGCATTTTTCCATTTTCTTCTACTTTCTAATTTGCTTAATTCTCTTGATATCCTTTGTTGAAAGCATATCTAAATAGGCTCAGTAGCTGCTGATTGGTGGCTGCACATTGTTGACTCATGGGATTGGCTCCCCCCATGTGCATTGCTATTTCTTCAACAAACTTCTTGAATAGCTGTTCAAGAAGTTGTATTGTGACTAGGAAGAAATGCTACGTAATCCTGTCTTGATGAATATATTATTTGACTACACGGGGGCGTTAGGTTTTTCTGTGTTTGTTAAGAGATTGCCCTTTGTTGGCTGATTCCATAAGGTTGGGTAATATTTACAGTTGGAGTTGTTATACCTGGTTGTCTAGATTAATGGCTTTGTGTTTGAGGTAGTGTTTCCAAGGACCCCTCACTTCAGCATAGACGTCCATTTTGGCATGTTTCATATAATAATACTCCTCTGATACTCTGTGTTTCTCCATATTCAAATAAGGGGCATCTCTACTTCTCCAGTTCTTAGCTATCAAATATTTTACACAATTTATCATTACGTAGCCCCCGGCACATTTTCGGCCAATCGGCCGCTAGCAGGGGGTGTCAATCATCCCAATCGTATAAAAGGTGGCAGAGAAGTCTTACGACTGCTGCTTCTTAACTTACGTTTCAGGCAAGCCTGAAACTTCAGGCATAGAAAGCAGCATCCGCTGCTTGTTTAATCTATCCCTTAGTCTGAACTTTAAATAAGAAGTAGATTTTTAGTCTCTTTCCACTCCCCCATATCATGTGACAGCCACCAGCCAATCACAAAAACATATATGTATATATTGTGAATTCTTGCACATGCTCAGTAAGAGGTGACTCAAAAAGTGAAAATTAGGGATGGGCGAATGTTTCGCAACATTCAAAAAATTAAACGAATTTTAACACATTCGTTCATTCGAATCGAATTTCAAATGTTTACATAACATTCTAACATTCGATTTTCGAATGTTCGGTTTCAAATTTTATGATTACATTCGAAAATATTAGTTTCGAAAAATTTGAATTTATATTTGTAATAGTATTTCTAATGCTTTCGTTAAATGTAATATTCAAATTATGCAATATTCTATATAGAAACATTCGAAATTATTTTGGTATCTATTATGTATCAATTTACTAGATTCTCTACCACATGAACTATTGAACTTCTGAATAGTATTTGTTAAATAAATAGAATGTTAAATTCGAAATTTCGAATGTGGACATTCAATCTAATTATAAACATTTGAATTCAAAAGCGACATTCGAAAACTGTAAATAGCATTCGATTATAGAATTTTTAAGAATATTCGTTCTTATCAACATTCGGATTTATAATTCGAATTTCAGTAATAACATTCGTTCTAACATTCGAATTTGGAAATTTACACATTCACCCATCCCTAGTGAAAATATAAAAAGACTGTGCGCATTTTGTTAATGGAAGTAAATTGGAAAGTTGTTTAAAATTGCATGCTCTATCTGAATCATGAAAGTTTAATTTTCACTTGAGTGTCCCTTTAAGACTGAATTTGCAATTTTAAACAACTTTATAATTACTTCTTTTATCAAATTTGAAGGTTTCATTTTGAAATTATTGTCCCTTAAACCATTTTTTTTCCCCAACAAGTACCCTTACAGGCATACATTTATGTAGTAAGTACCTATTTTAAAATCCAGTTTTACTAAATTAAAATACAGCAAATGTCTGGATATATTAAACCAACAAGAGAAATGAAGAAAGCAAATAATAGAGAAATACACATACAACACCACATTTATGCATCTAATATCATCACATACAAAGCTTGCCAGGCTCATGTCATTGTGGCAGATTTGGGTATAGTGCACTTTACGTGGTATATTTCATCCTGGCATATTTTTCTTGTGCTAATTCACTGTGGCCTTA
The DNA here is from genome assembly GCF_027579735.1 of Bombina bombina. NCBI lineage: Eukaryota > Metazoa > Chordata > Amphibia > Anura > Bombinatoridae > Bombina > Bombina bombina. The sequence continues at coordinate 113,550,441 of NC_069509.1, read as the reverse complement.
TATCTGGCACATGTCTGTGTGACACTTTTTTGCAAAAATATGATATGATAAGTCCTTAAAGGCCACTTCTTATATCAGTGCATTTTGAACATTTTCGCAGTTTGACACTGCTAGTTTATGTGTGCCATAGAGATAACATTGTGCTTACTCCTGTGGAGTTATTTATGAGTCAGCACTGATGAACTAAAATGCAAGTCTGTCAAAAGCACTGAGATAAGTTGGCAGTTGGCAGCAGGGATAGGCAAGGTGTCCATACATGTTTAGCGGCAGGGAGGAAGGAGTAGGACAGATGAATGCTGGTCCTAACACCTTCTTGATGCACACAGTGCCACGTTTCGCGGGGTTGGGGGCGTGCCCGCGTGATGCTGCTCAGTAGCGGGAAAATGAGTGAGAAAGATGGAAGAAGCAAACTGCCTGAAGTGAAGCCTGTGTCAACCACCCGTGAGTTGTGACTCGTCCTGATTCCTTGATCTGTGCGGCAGCATGGTACTGATGTCTGTGTGTAGAAGACCGATGCCTACTCTGACAAAACTTACCTAACCAAGTAAGTAACCAACTATGATGATCATGTGATTATTATCAAGGGGGGGGGGGTTGGTCAGGAGTTGCAGACTCTCAATACAACCAAAAAAAAATAAAAGGTAAGAATTTTGAAAACATTTTATACCACAAGCAGTCTTTATGTAAATGTGTTTGATTAGATGACTAATTTGTACTTGTAGAACTAGACCAAGGGCATCCAACGTGCAGCCCATTTAACAGCAAAGTGCCAATCTCCTGACTTATAGAAACATAGAATGTGCCAGCAGATAGAAACCATTCGGCCAATATAGTCTGCCGAATTTTCTGAATAAATTCATTAGTTCCTGGTCTTATCTTATGTCCTGCATAGCCCAATGCCTATCACATGCATGTTTAAACTCCTTTACTGTTTCTACCACTTCTGTTGGATGGCTATTCTACCATGAATTTGAAATGAACCTTGCTGTCCTTCACTAAGGTCTGTACTTTGGAAAATGTCCACCACAGCCTTGGTTCAGGCATATCCCTGGTCAGCAGAGCCTTAGATACAAGTTAAACACTAAGGTAAAAAGTGTATTATTATAACAGTGTTGGTGTGCAAAACTGGGGAATGGGTAATAAAGGGATTATCTATCTTTTTAAACAATAAACATTTTCAAGTAGACTGTCCCTTTAACTTATTTGCATCTGGACAAACAATAATGAAAGGACAAGCCACTGAGTACCTTATTCCAAAAGTCCATGTACCCACAGGTTAAGAAACAAGGGGTAGACAAATGCTAAACTGACTTTTTTAACCCACTTGCTTGTGATGTCATTACTCAGAAGCATGCACTTTTGCCTGTTAAAGGGCATGTAATTTTAAACAACTTCCCAATTTACTTTTATCACAAATTTTGCTTTGTTCTTGTGGTATTCTTAGTTGAAAGCTAAACCTAGGAGGTTCATATGCTAATTTCTTAGACCTTGAAGACTGCCTCTAATCTGAATGCATTTTGACCACTAGAGGACATTAATTCATAATTGATACTTTGAGCTGTGATGAATTTACAATTACTAAATTCTTGAATGATCTTAATGACAACAGTTTAGAATTGAGATTTACTGGTGAAACTGACTTTGCAAAGGTCAACTTTTTGGACCTTACACTAAAAAGTGAAATAGGAACAAACACTATAGTTTCCAATACATATCGTAAACCAATAGCGGGCAACACCAACTCTACATGCCCATTCAGCTCATCCTCCACACTTGCTAAACTCCATCCCTAAGAGTCAGTTCCTTAGATTAAGAAGGAACACAAATGATGAGAATACATACATAGTGATGTCGCAATCCTAAAAAATTGGTTTAGCGAACGGCGAACGCAAACTTCCACAAAAGTTTGCGAACCGGGCGAACCGCCATAGACTTCAATAGGCAGGCAAATTTTAAAACCCACAGGGACTCTTTCTGGCCACAATAGTGATGGAAAAGTTGTTTCAAGGGCACTAACACCTGGACTGTGGCATGCCGGAGGGGGATCCATGGCAAAACTCCCATGGAAAATTACATAGTTGATGCAGAGTCTGGTTTTAATCCATAAAGGGCATAAATCACCTAACATTCCTAAATTATTTGGAATAACGTGCTTTAAAACATCAGTTATGATGTTGTATCGATCAGGTAGTGTAAGGGTTACGCCCGCTTCACAGTGCGCAGTGTAGGTGATATACCAGCCCTGACCATGCTTTGCAGACCAGGTATCAGTGGTCAGATAGACCCTTGCCCCAACACTCTGTGCCAGACATGCCATTATAGCAGATTTATATGGCTTTGGCGTTGCTTTTTGGTAATTAGAAGGCTGCTAAATGCCACTGCGCACCACACGTGTTTTATGACCAGCAGTGAAGGGGTTAATTAGGGAGCATGTAGGCAGCTTGTAGAGTTAATTTTAGCTTAAGTGTAGTGTAGTAGACAACCCAAAGTATTGATCTAGGCCGATTTTGGTATATTTCATGCCACCATTTCACCGCCAAATGCGATCAAATAAAAAAAATTGTTCACTTTTTCACAAACTTTAGGTTTCTCACAGAAATTATTTACAAACAACTTATGCAATTATGGCATAAATGGTTGTAAATGCTTCTCTGGGATCCCCTTTGTTCAGAAATAGCAGACTTATATGGCTTTGGCGTTGCTTTTTGGTAATTAGAAGGCTGCTAAATGCCACTGCTCACCACACGTGTTTTATGACCAGCAGTGAAGGGGTTAATTAGGGAGCATGTAGGCATCTTGTAGAGTTAATTTTAGCTTAAGTGTAGTGTAGTAGACAACCCAAAGTATTGATCTAGGCGCATTTTGGTATATTTCATGCCACCATTTCACCGCCAAATGCGATCAAATAAAAAAAAATTGTTCACTTTTTCACAAACTTTAGGTTTCTCACAGAAATTATTTACAAACAACTTATGCAATTATGGCATAAATGGTTGTAAATGCTTCTCTGTGATCCCCTTTGTTCAGAAATAGCAGACTTATATGGCTTTGGCGTTGCTTTTTGGTAATTAGAAGGCTGCTAAATGCCACTGCGCACCACACGTGTTTTATGCCCAGCAGTGAAGGGGTTAATTAGGGAGCATGTAGGCAGCTTGTAGAGTTAATTTTAGCTTAAGTGTAGTGTAGTAGACAACCCAAAGTATTGATCTAGGCCCATTTTCGTATATTTAATGCCACCATTTCACCGCCAAATGCGATCAAATTTAAAAAAAACTTACATTTTTTCGCAATTTTAGGTTTCTCACTGAAATTATTTACAAACAGCTTGTACAATTATGGCACAACTGGTTGTAAATGCTTCTCTGGGATCCCCTTTGTTCAGAAATAGCAGACATATATGACTTTGGCGTTGCTTTCTGGTAATTAGAAGGCCGCTAAATGCTGCTGCGCATCACATGTGTATTATGGCTAGCAGTGAAGGGGTTAATTAGGTAGTTTGTAGGGAGCTTGCAGGGTTAATTTTAGCTTTAGTGAAGAGATCAGCCTCCCACCTGACACATTAGACCCCCTTATCCCTCCCAAACAGCTCCCTTCCCTCCCCCACAATTGTCCCCGCCATCAGCTGTGGTGTAGCATCCCCCCTTAGCCCCCAACCTCCCTGATCCCCCCCCAAAACAGCTCTCTAACCCTCCCCATCTGCCTTATTGGCGGCCATTTTGGGTACTGGCAGCTGTCTGCTATTATTTCACAGTAAAAAAAGTGTTGTTTTTTTAAATGTACACTACTGTTACACCAGATATGAGTGGTGGCACTGGGCAAGTGGGCACAGTATACGCTGTGAGCCTGACACACACGCTGGCAGGCAGGCAACTGCAATTAGATTACACAGGAAAAAAAAAATCAGACTGATGTTCTAGCCCTAAAAAGGGCTTTTTGGGGTGCTTTCCTTACAGCAGAGATCAGATGAGTCCTTCAGGACTGTAGTGGACACTGAATACACTAGCTTAGCTATCGATTTCCCTATTAAATCAGCAGCAGCTACACTGTCCCTCCTCTCACTAAGAATGCAGCTTCCAAATGAATCTAAAATGGATGCTGTCCAGGAGGTGGGAGGGTCTGGGAGGGAGGGTCTGCTGCTGATTGGATGTAATGTGTATTCTGACTGTGAGGTACAGGGTCAAAGTTTACTCAATGATGACGAATAGGGGGCGGATCGAACATCGCATATGTTCGCCCGCCGAGGCGAACGCGAACATGCTATGTTCGCCGGGAACTATTCACCGGCGAACTATTCGCGACATCACTATACATACATTAATCAATCAGAGGAACTAAAAGTAAGGCTTCTAAAGAGGATATAAAGAGTCATTGCTTAACTCTGCCCAGCAGGAAGCGAAAGATAGCCATACATTAAAAAATAAACACAAAAACTCATTTACAGAGGGATCTGTTGTTTTTAGTATTCCATACTCTGTTCACTATGAAAAGATAGTTTATATCTTAAAGAAGCATTTAAAATTATTCCATAATGATCAACATTTGGCACCATATGTCAGTAAATGCACATTTGTTTCTAGAAAACCAGAAATTTTAGGTTCAAGATTTTCCCCAAGTATGGTATAAACACGAAAAACCAATAGCAATAGAACCTGGTTACACATATATATATATATATATATATATATATATATATATATATATATATATATATATATATATATATATATATATATATATATATATATATATATGTTATTTTAAATACAACAATTTTAATTGCATAGCTTGCCAAACAGTAACACCAGGCAACTGTTTTGCCTCTTCAGTAAATAACAGATCCTTTGAAATTAGCTTCTATGCCTCATGTAGAACTAAATGGGTCATTTATCTTATCACCTGCAATCATTGTAACATACAATATGTAGGCCAGACTTCTCTCGAATTCCTAGATAGAGTTAGGGAACTTGTCAGGGATGTTAAGAACTTCAATAAGGAGTCTGCCATAGCCAAACATTTTAATGGCTTGCATTTTACCAACATTCCTGATTTTGGAGCTAAGATTATAGAAATTGTAAAAAGACACCCTAGAGGGGGTTATAGACATAAGTCTTTGACAAAGCGAGAACTATTCTGGATTCTAAAATTAGATACCAGACATCCCAATGGTATGAACTTAGAATGGGACATCTCGTATTTTTACAAATCAAGCCATTAATAGTTTAGATTTAATACAGCATTGTTTTCAATTATTAGCGGTAGTTTAGATTGCCTACATTACAGTATTACAATAATTAACTTTTAAAATATATTCATATACAAATTGATGCCATGTAACTAGGATACTTTGTCATCTTATGAAATACAGATATTCTTACTAATCAATTGTAAATTTAAATCTTTAGTATTTCATTAAGTGTCTTCAAATATCCTTTAATATCCCACTCCTATTTCCATGTAGACATGAATTCTTGAGCAATTTTTTACAGGATATACAATTTTTTCTTGTATCATATGTTTTATTGTCACCAATGTTTTTAGCTTTACATTTGCCATTCCACCTTTAGCCCTGGAGGGTTTTTTTGCCCGACTGGGGACTGGATTCCGGTCCCTTATTGGCTGAGGTTCCCTTTAAAGGGTGGGAGCTGGATTGCATTTGTTATATCCTAGGATTTAGTGCCGATAGATGCGCTTAACGCGTCAGGATAGCCATTGTCCTGGATCCTTGTCTGTATTTTTGCATCTCCTATGCTATTTTTAAGTATTTGAAATAAAGTAATAATTTTTTTTTAATCCCCTGAGTGCACCGGACTTCTTTGTTTTTTGTATCTCTTGGTGGATTGGCTCCCACCATTCATCCGGTGCACCGCACTACAGTTTGGGGCTTGTAGTCCCTATCGTAAGGCTCTCAATCCAGGAATGTCATCTCCAGTTGCGGCAAACCCCTTGTGACATTAATTCATGTGTTTCATATAAATAACATTGAGCTCATGCACGTGAAGTGACCTAGGAGTGAGCACTGATTGGCTAAAATGCAAGTCTGTCAAAAGAAATTAAATAAGGGGGAAGTCAGCAGAAGCTTATATACAAGGTAATTACAGATGTAAAATGTGTATTATTATAACTTTGTTGGTCATGCAAAACTGGGGAATGGGTAATAAAGGGATTATCTTTCTTTTTAAACAACAAAAATTCTAGTGTTGACTGTCCTTTTAATAATTTATTTGCTTCACCTTTTGTTGAACCTAGAAGTTATTTTTGAAAATGATTGGTCTTCTAAATAAAAACTTTGAGGCCTATTTAATAAGGGTCTTGCGGAACAGGTCTGCAAAACCTTGCTGAATGTGGAGAGCAATACGCTCTACGTATTCAGCATTTGCACCAGCAGCTCACAAGAGCCGCCATCAGGGGGGTGTCAATCAACCCGATCGTACTCAAATCGGGTTGAATTTTGGCGATTCTTGTCTGCTTGCTCAGAGCAGGCGGACAGGGTTATGGAGCAGCGGTCTTTAGACCACTGCTTCATAACTGCTGTTTCTGGCGAGTCTGAAGACTCGCCAAAAACACGGGCCCTCAAGCTCCAATCGGAGCTTGATAAATGGGCCCCATTATATGAATTGTGTGGGTACCTCACAAATCCAAACACTGAAGTTGATATTGTGTAAAAGATTTATCACAGGAGTATAAAATGATTTAGCAACAAAAGGGTTAAAACAAATGTAAATGATTATGGAATAAGGAATATTGCAAATGTAAATTACATTTATCTGAATTATGGGGTTGTAATAATATGTCCTGTGTTTTTGAATTAGGCACAATTATTAGTCTATAAATAACCATGAAGATTCTTATGAATTAGAAATTAAAAATAAAATAAGGTAATGCCCTATTTCACTTTATACTGAGCTAATTTATAACATCTCAGGTTTAATAAGTTGCTATAGATGTTAGGTTGCACAATTACATTCAAATCATGTTACTGATCTAATATATGCAATGAAACTCAAATTTTTTCTTTAATGATTCAGATAAAGCAGAGATGGCCAACTGGCACTAGTTTTTGTGGCCCCTGAAAAAAAGCAAGATTACAACTTTTTTTAACTAAAACTCTGGAGGGAAGAACAACAGATAGAGGGTATCTACTATGTGAGATCTATTGTAAACATCATTCAAATGATGAATGCTAGGCAAAAAGTGTTCTTTGTAGCATTTCACCAATTCTTAAAGGGATATTTACCCCAAAATATAATCCCCATGGGAAAAATAAAACACCATTGAAATAAACATTAATGATGTCTTTCTTTATTTTATTTATTATTATTGCATGTTTCTACTATTATTTATCTCTGTAAATTGTTCTTTTTCCCCTTCAGAGGCGGGATGCCTCCATCATACTTAGGTATGGATATTTATAATGGACTCTGCTATATACTAGTCAGTAGACATAGCATTCGGAGGTTTCGGGTGCCTCTAAATGCGGAAGAAGGCAGCCGTTTGCAGCGTTCAGCTCTTTGCAGTGCCAGATTTCTTCTTGTGAAAGTGCAACACAATAAGGGGCTGATTCTATGGGGTCAATTTATTAAAGTCTGGCGGTCATCGCTGAATGCTATAGTTTAGTATTTATAATTACTTGTCTGTCAGTTAAAAAAAGCATATTGTGTATTTTGAGCAAACAACATGCAAACAGTGAGAAAAAAGTGCTTACATCATTTCACAAGACTTGTGAGAGAGCTTCAGACATACCCTGGGAATTCCACTTTTCAGCCCAGGGAACTCCACTATCTCTCCCACTTTCTGAAGCTGTGGGGGGTTTTTTTTACAACAGAGACAATACAAAGTGCAATGTAAGTTGTAAAAGATACACAGACATAAGTATAATCCTAATTTGTTAAAGTAACACAGAAACTTTCAAAAGATAAATCAGAATTTATAAAATCACTGCGTGATCTAAATCTAAATCTATTAAAATATAAAATAGAAAGTGCACAGCTTAACTGTAATAATATTAAAATGACTAATCTGAAGTGTTAAGTTATATAAAATACAGTGTACAAAATATAAGAGTAACAAAACGTTCATATCATGCAGATACAGAAATGAGAGAGATCTTGCAGTGCTGGAGAGTTGGAAAATAAAAAAACAAAAATTATGCTTACCTAAAAAATGATTATCTTTCATGTTAGTGAGAGTCTGCAAACAATTACTCCTGAGATTCAACTCCTGGCCACAAGAAGGAGGAAATATTCCCAAGTCTCTAAGAGCACTTAATCTCTCCCACCATTATTCCATTCTTATGTATAGCCAAGAAGGAGAAGTAGAAAGGTAGGAGAGGAAAATTTAGTAAAAACTAGAAGTGCCGCTAGAAAAAAAAGTAAAAATTAAAATGGGTGGGTCACAAGGACTCTCATCATCATGAAAGAAATGAGTTTATCAGATAAGCATATTTCTTTTTTCATAAGGTGCTGAGAGCCCACAAGCCATTACTCCTGGCAACTAATACCCAAGCGTTGGAATCCACAAGAAATTGAGCTGAACAACATTTTTTTAAAGGCAGGCACCTTATTACCAGACACTTCTACCTGAAGGACATCCCTACCAAACTCATCAAAGTGGTAGACTTTAAAGAAAGTATGTTGCTGCCTTGCAATTTTAATCAATATAAGCCTCGTCCTTGAAGATACAAAATAGGCAATAATGCTTTTTGGAAAACACTATCACACCTCCACTAAACCTTGGTAATCAAGAGGCTTAGCCAAAAAGCTAAAGAAACGGATGCATCCCTCTGACCTTTACTTGGACCAAGAGACAAACAAATTAAAAGATTATCTAAAAACCTTTGTAATTTTAAAGTACATTTGTAATGCTCTTACAATATCTAAATAAAAAAAAGAGAGACCAATAAATTGATTCTTTGACGCCCATTTATCAAGCTCTGATTGGAGCTTGAGGGCCCGTGTTTCTGGCAAGCCTGCAGGCTCACCAGAAACAGCACAAGAAACAAAAAACTCAGCAGCACAACTAAGGTAAATTGTATTTAAATTTTATTCAGTACCAGGAGGAAAACATGAGGTTTCGGGCTCAATTGCCCTTAATCATATGACCTTATTGCAGTATACACCTCTTTTATATACACATCACCACAGGTGCAGCTAGTTACAAATTAACCTGATTTTTCAAACCAATTTTCAAATATCAGCGACACCTATTGATCTTTAAGTAATAATACATGTTACAATTTAATTTAAAAACAAATCAATTTAAACAGTGTTACAACTTGATATTTGACTACACATCACATAAATACGCAATCATGTGTCAAAACACAACTTAAGTAGAATAAATCTATATACAGAGGAAGGAAATTAACCATTGCTAATTAAGCCCAAGTTATAGCTGATCCAGATAAAATCACAATGGAGTCTCAGGGAATTAAAGGAAAATATTGAAATCCAAATCATGGTTCATACCTTTTGGATACATGCAATTCAATTTATACATCCACATAGATTCTTGCCTTTTTAAGATTAATTCCCTATCACCCCCTCTACGTTGGACAGGGATATGATCTATGATCTGAAATTTTAATTGTGCAATTGAATGGCAAATGTTAGGAAATGATTAGAGACAGGGGTGTTTAAATCCTTGCATCTAATATTTGACTTATGTTGTATAATTCTATCCCTAATCCTCTGGGTGGTCTCTCCGATATAATTCCAACCACATGGGCATTTAATTAAATAAATTGCATAATTTGTATTGCATGTAAAGAATCCATTAATTTTATAAATTTTACCAGTTAGCAGATGCACAAAATTAGGTCCCTTAACCATGTTATTGCAGTTTGCACATCCCAAACAAGGGTAACAACCCAAACCTTTACCAGAGATGTAACTTTGTTTTAACTTTCTGCTACCAATATCTGCTCTTACAAGCCTATCTTTAAGGCCAGTGCCCTTTCTATAGGCTGACATTGGACTATTGGCAAATGCTTGTATGCCCGGATGACAATCTCTTAACATAAACCAATATTTATTGACAATTTTTTTGTACCTTAAAACTCTGATTATTATATTCTGAAACAAAGATTATTCTATCATCTCTATTGTCAGCTTTCCTTTTACTGATTGTAATATCACTCTTAGCTCTCAGTATCTCATTATGTATGAGTTCTGTTGGATAACCTCTAGCTCTAAATTTATTATTACCCATTTCATCAAGTCTCTTATCCATAAGATCTTTGTCAGAAACAATTCTTTCACTCTTGTCATTTGACTTCTCGGTAAAGATTTTATTAGTGTAGGTGGATGGGCACTAATATAATAGGCTATTTTTATCTGTGCTCTTTCTATATAAGTCTGTCCTAAAAGTCCCCTCTTCCTTATAAACCAGAGTATCAAGGAACTGTACCGATTGTTCATCCCAAGTAAGGGTAAACTTAATATATCTTGTTGCCCTGTTTGAATCATCAACAAACTCAAGCAGGGATCCAATGTCGCCCCACCATATTCCAAAGATGTCGTCTATATAGCGCCATCAGGTGGCGCCATACAGAAGAAACATCTTATTCTGATAAACAAATTTCTCTTCAAATGAGGTCATAAACTAATTAGCATAGGTAGGGGCAACATTGGACCCCATTGCAGTCCCCTTCACTTGCATATAAAAGCTATCCTCAAACAGGAAATAATTGTGATACAGGATAATACCCAATAATTCCAACAGAAATTCTCGCTGCTGGTCAGTGTATATATTACTCATTGCTAGTATATTTCTTACAGCCTCCAGGCCACTTTCATGCCTCTATTGAGGTATATAGACTGACCACATCGAGACTATACATAATACATCTCTCAGACATCCCAAGGCTCTTTATTTTGTTTAGAAAATCTCCAGTATCTTTTACATAAGATGTTGACTGCTCTTCAAAGCCCCTTAAAATTTTATCTAGATAAATAGAGATATTTGAAAAAATAGACTCTGTACTGGCCATAATTGACCTACACAGTGGCTTGTCAAGCTTTTTATGTACTTTAGGAAGTGTATAAAACACGGGTATTATCCCATTCTCAATATACAAAAAACTTTTCTAGTTTCATCATCAATTAATCCATTGTCAATAGCTTTACTCAGGCAACCAGCAATCTCTCTCTGAATAGCTCAGGTTGGGTTATAATTTAATAGCCGTTAAACATTTGCATCATCTAATTGTATTTTTATCTCATCAACATAATATCTCTTGTTAAGTAAAACCAAGGCCCCACCCTTATCAGCTTGCTTATAAATTATGTCTTTTTTATCTTTCAACTAAATTAGAGCTTCTCTCTCTACTTTAGGAATATTAGTTTTAGTGTTAATCTTATTGTGAATATTATTTTTTAACCTATTGATGTCATTACACACTAATTCAATATAGGTATCAACACAATGATTATAGCTATTAGGAACAAAACTGCTTTTGTTTTTTAACCCAAAATTGCGAATGCTTAACTCTGTATAAACTTTCTTTTTTGTTTGCAATTCATTATTGGCAAAAAAAGACTTCAATTTCAAATTCCTAAACAGTCTATTCAAGTCTTGTTTTAGATCAAAAAAATCACAGTTCTTACTAGGGCAGAAAGAGAGTCCTCTATTTAATACTTCTTCTTCCGCAGAAGTAAGGGGTACCCCAGAGATATTTACCACTAGTTCTTGTGCCTCTGTCTCATCATGCGTTGCTGTTGTGGCTCCTTCTTTAGTATCCATCCCTGTGGGCCTTTTGCAGTGGTGTCTCTTACCACGTCGCTTCCTGTGTCGGACTCCCCCGGAGAGCTATCCATCTGTGAATCCACGGTACTTGCTTCGCATCTCTGGTATCGATTACCACGCCAGTCCTGACCAGAAGTGTATTAGCGTTCCCTTCCGGTACGTTCCCTTGTCCATCTGTAAACGGTTCCATGAGTATAATCCTGCTCATCTTGGTAAAATTTTTCACGCTTTTTAATTTCCAGGTCTTTTTTTATTTCAGCAATTTCTTTATTCACTGTGGCCAATTTGGACTCAATATCTGCAGCGCTGAGATCAAGTTTTAACATATCCTCCATTTTTTTTATCTCAATCTTCTGCTCATCAATAGCTTTCTGCAGATATTCCACCGTTAACACTATAATGTCCAATGAACATTTATTTAAGATGCACTCAAACTTTTTTGCAGTACTCTTTATTATCCACCAATAAGGTGGGCCTTGAGCTCATCCCTTGGCCCCTTGGGATCCTACGCCAATACACTTCCGGTTGGGCCTGGCATAGTAATCTATACCAGAGACGTGAAGCAAGTACAGTGGATTCACATAGCTCTCTGGGGGAGTCCGGCACAGGAAGCGACGTGGGGGTAAGAGAAACCACCACAATAGGCCCACAGGGACAATCGAGTACGATCGGGTTGATTGACACCCCTTGCTGAATCTGCAGGGGGCGGCATTGCACCAGCAGTTCTTGTGAGCTGCTGGTGCAATGCTGAATACAGAGAGCTTATTGCTCTCCACATTAAGCGAGGTCTGTCGGACTTGATCCGCACTGTCGGATCAGGTCTGAGAGACCTTTAATAAATAGGCCTCTATGGATTAGGACTAGGATATGGGCTTTAATCTCCTGATTGATGTTTTCTGAAAAATCACTTTAGGTAAAATTCACCTTGAGTCCTAAAGACCATCATATATTGATGAAAATAATACAAGGAAGTTTGCAAGAAAGAGCTAAAAAATTTCCGGCAGAAGATATTGCAAAAATCTACAAAAACTTCCCAGACAGAAGCTAAATGTCCAAAGCATTCAGGTTCAAAAAGAGAGATCTGTAAGCTTATAAAAAAAAACAACAAATGAATGTTCCAAAGTGGAGAAATTTGTTTAGATACTGGATATACAGTATCTTGACTAAGCCTGAACAATGCATTGATGGGAATACACTTAGCAATTTTTCTGTATTATGAACTAGAGAAAACCAAAATATGACTTTTTAAAAAGTTAGCAGATAAATCCTAATCCAAATCCACTTGTGGAGATATTTTGGATATCTAAATTGGCAGCTAAAACCCTGGTTTTCATAGCAGGAAAGAAACAACATTTTAAATAATTTGAGAAATTTTATTTGTGATAGGCTTTATGGCCTGAAATAAGGTGTTCAATACTGCATCAAAGAAACCACTTTACTGTAAAAAAATAGGTGTTCAATATGTAATTAATCAAGAGTACATTATGGGGCATATTTATCAAGCTCCGTATGGAGCTTGATGCCCCTTGTTTCCGGTGAGCCTTCAGGCTCACCGGAAACATAACTTGTCCGCTTGCTCTGAGGCGGCAGACAGAAATTAACCCGATCGAATACGATCGGGTTGATTGACACCCTCTGCTAGCGGCCAATTGGCCGCAAATCTGCAGGGGGCGGGATTGCACCAGGGGGTGCAGAGGTTGCAACTGCGACCGGGGCCCCGAGGGGGGGCCATCTTAAAAAAAAAAAATGTCATCAATAAAAAACGTTGACCTGCCACTGCCTGAACTGATATCATGTGAGTTTGACATGATGCTTCACTAGTGTCTCTGACTACAGGGGTTAGTGTTTTTGTTTTACCCATTGGTATTTATGTGTGTGTGTATGTGTGTATGTATGTATTTGACTGTGTGTGTATTTATGCATGTATGTGTATGTGTGAATGCTTGTGGAACCAGCAGATTACAGACCTTGTTACTACAGCATGGGGGGGCAGGGGGTAAACAGTGTCACTATACAGTACCACTATATACAGTACGGGGGACTGGACCATGTCACAGACTACAGTGATCACTATATAAAGTACTGGGGCAGGTAGGGTCATGCCAGCCATCTCACCGGCAGATTACAGACTGTCACTAACTCACTATATACAGTACTGGTGGGTTAAACAGTGTCACTATATACAGTAATAGGGGGTCAGACCATCTCACAGACTGTGGGCAAAGGGTACACCCTTTTGCAGAAATGAAATCTGATTCACAATTTTTTTTCTGTGTTAAATGTGAAAAAAAAAAAAAAAGATATGTATCAAATTCACAGATTTGTTTTGGGTGGGTGGGGGGCCCTTGTTAGATTCTTGCACCTGGTCCCTGTGGTTTCTAGTAACAACCTCTGACTGCTGGTAGTGTATGCTGTCAGCATTTATCGATGTGCAGCGAACATGATCCGCTATATCGGATCATGTCTGCTCACACCATAGTAAATAGGCCCCTATGTGAGTGAATGAAAATATCTTAACTTACCTTAAAATGCAACTACTCTACTGTGCTGGTAAAGCTGCAGAAATGACTGCTTCAACTAGAAGGTCCATCCAGTCCTCTAAATGTAACAGCAGAGGATTTGTGTTTTGAGTATATTGACAACTCAACAAGAGGAGGCTAATGGACCAGTCCCTGCAACACCTGTGGCAGGTGTGTGACTAAGGGGCCGATCCTTTAAAATTTTCAAGTCTAGACATGGTTTTCACACCAAAATTAGCAAGGGCAGTCCTTATGGAATTCTATAAAAAGGGTCTCTCCCTGCTTGGAGTGAGATGTATCCCATAGAAATAAAGAGAGCACTCTGTTAGATAAAAGTTTGCAATGGAGGACAAAGTACAGATGGAGACCCCGGCGTATGTATAAACATTAATATTATGCCTGATACAAATTAAGCTGTTTTCAGTACACTGTAACTTACATTTGCTGTTATTTTCATTGTATGCATAGGTTTTTATTTTTAGAGTAATTCGTTTTTGAGTATTTTGATATTAGCTCGCCACCTTTAAAGTTGTGAGAAAAAATCAATGAGAAAATGATGCTGGGATTTTAGAGACAATTTCATATACGCCCATGGAACGCCCATGTTTAGCCCATTTTACGCTTTGTATTTTGTACTTATAAGTACGAATTTCTATGTGTTTTTTGTACATCCAGTATACTTAAGTTATGATGTGTTTAATATTTAATATGATTTATTTCTGTGTAATTTACATACATATGTTATGGTTTTGATTAAATATTACTTTTGGTTAACATTTTTTTTATGATTTTTGATGCACCTTAAAGTGATTGTAAATGTTACTAAATTAAAGGCCAGTATTAAATATCAGCATATCAGTCTGATCCTGACTTAACAGTACAGTCCAGCCCCGAAATACCAGGCAATCCCTCTCTGAACTACTTCAGTTGCTGTTCAGCTGCAATTTGGGAGAAAAAAAAACAATAGCCAATCAGCATCAGCAGAGCTGAGGTCATGCTTTGCTTTGGTGTGATCGCATGGGATTTCACTGAAATCTATGAGATTTCATAGTAAATTTCCTTAAACTTAATAGATAACATGACTGTATCTGCACATTCCAGATGCACATGCCCTTAAAAGTCCTGGGACTAGCATCCTGATTGGCTGCTTGAAGTCTCTTTATAGTTTGGTGTGAATACTTAGGATACTTTGAGATAAAATATCTTCCTTTTTTATATAGAGATGTTCAGGTGGTATTTTCTAGTCAGCTTTTTACAGCTATGCTGCATCACTTTCAATATAAGGGTATCATGTCCCTTTAACTGTAGGCAAACACCAATAGAGATCCACTTAAAAAAACTCAGTGACTACGAGACACAATTTTCAGTGAAGTCATGTCAATATCTGTTTACATCTGGGTGGTTTATTGATTACTAGCACTATGCTGAAAGTACTTTATAGGAAGAACAAATGCTTAAAATGCATTGGAGAGCACAGATTACAATGGAACTAGGAATGACCTTCAATTTGCAATTCAAGTCTGAAAAGTTCTTAAAAAATAAATCAAGTGGAAGCTAAAGTAATTGATATGACTTTCCCCTGTGTCATCAGTCCCTCAACAGAGCAACAATCTGATCTTCAGTATGCTCAGAATTTGCTCCCAGTGACAGCTGATTATGTCAGAATTAATCTGAAGTTTTCACATGAAGAGTAAAAAACTTTAGCAGTTAGTAATTATGCACGACTCCTCATATTTATGCTTTTGCATTTCATTGACAGAAATATGACTCCTCTCATCTGGTTTGCTTATATGGTCTGACTTAAAGATAAATTAGAGGGGCAAGAAAGACAAAAATAATTGTTCATGATTCAGATAGAGCATGTAATTCTAAGACATTTGAAAAGCATGTGTATCCTTAGCAGCAGGGAGCTAGATGTTTATTGGTCACTACACATATTTGGCTCACCCACTAGATGTGTTCAACTAGCTCCCATTGCTGCTCTGGACCTGACTTTAACTATGTGCTTAACCCCTTTGAAGGGTTTAAACACTATATACAAGCTATAGAGCAGTAATAATATTTTCTAACATATAAGAACATTTGCTTTTTGCAATTTGATGTCATTTTAACGTTGTGAAACAAGGACATCACAAAATATCTGTATGCAACATAAACTCGTTTAAAGTATTTAAAACTATAATTTGTTTATAATATTCACATTGTTTTGGAACCCAGAGACATATGGCTTGAAATGCCTCCTGAGTATATTTATTTTATTTCCACTTCTTTTATCAATTAGAGATAGAAGCTCCTAAACTGATCTGACAATAACTTTGTGGTATGTTACGGGGTCCGGGTTCCTGTAGGATCCACTTCAGCCACTCAAATCAATAATCAGTACTAAATTACAGCATACTGTATGTGTGGGTACTGCAGGTAAAGTGCAAAAACTGAAAATGTATGTAATTTATGGTGAATTGGAAGATGAAAAATCATGTGACCAGCCTCCTTCTATAGAACAAACACAGCTAGACCACAACATGAGTTCAGTTACACATCAATTCAAAAAGTGGTGGAATGAAAAATAAACTAAAACAATAATAATAATTCTGACAACAACAATAGGTTGTACAGCAATGTCCCTTTAAAGGGCACTATGACTATATTTACCATTGTCATATTAATAACCTACTATTGTATTATGTTGGCAAAACCTTTTTTAATACCTTTGAGCACTTTGAAGTTTATTATAGTCTAGACAGAGTAATCACTAGATACATATATACATTTGATTTATGCCCTTTTATATATTTCCACATATGAATCTTTATAAATGTAGTTAGATTATTAAACTATAATAAACAGTAGTCTTTATTTATTTTTATAAATGTCTTTTACCTCTAATTATCCTGTGACACAATTAAAAAATATTTCCTAGCGTCAATGCATGTTTTAATTATTAAAGTTTCTGAAACCTGTCCAGGTTCCTGTTACGATATAAGAACTATTCACTCATAGTTGCAAGAATTCTACAGATCTTTAGTGAATAGGTTCGGTATTATGCTGAAAAAAACTCTATTGTATCGCTCCTTTCCATTAAGCCGCAATTGGGATTTTCGACAGTTTCCGATGGTGCGTTTTGCATCATTACAGGCTCATGAAAAGAAATTACACATCCCATAGAAAATAATAAAAGCCCATAAGCGCAAAAAGACACTCCATTTACATTGGATGCTCAAACAGGTTAAATACTCTAGCGCAAGGCAGCCAGAGAGCACATATATTCAAGAGATATTTTTTTATTAAATAAAAACATTTATACGCATAAATAAGGACATTTAACAATGAAGGTCATACTTATTTATTACAATTGTATGATTGCAACCTAGCTAATAACTCAAAATTTACCATCAATTTAAATAAACTATTTTTTCATATCTAGTATCTCTGTTTTGTGATCTACATAACTCCTGTGTCTTTCACTCTAGAGACAATCAATGGTAAGGAGCCAAGGAGGCCTATTTATCATATGTCTGTCGGACCTGATCCGACAATGCGGATCAGGTCTGACAGACATCACTGAATGCGGAGAGCCGCCAGCAGGGGGGTGTCAATCAACCCAATCGTACTTGATCGAGTTGAATTCCAGCGATGTCTGTCCGCCTGCTCAGAGCAGGAGGACAGTGTTATGGAGCAGAACTCTTTAGACCGCTGCTTCATAACCGCTGTTTCTGGCGAGCCTGCAACACGGGACGTCAAGCTCCATTTGGAGCTTGATAGATAGTCCCCAAGGCCTTAAACTTAACTTTTATAGTTATAGGTCGGGTTACCATAGCAACGAACTTGATTGCAAATTTTGAGAAATCCAACTTTTGATGGAAGCATTAACATGTTAACTTAAACGTATACGAAAAGACCGACTGCCCGCACGACACAAAATCTTTCAATAGAAACCTGGTACTAAATTTGAGCCGTAAACTATTTTTAGCTATTGGCATCTTCAGTAGCTTACGACACAATTTTTAACGATTGAATGGAAACAAGCTCAAAGAGGCCAATTTAACAAAGGTCTTGCGGCCCTGATCCGACAGTGCGGATCAGGTCCTCAAGACATCGCTGAATGCGTAAATACGCTCTCCATATTCAGCAAGCAGCTCACAAAAGCTGCTGGTGCAACACCGCCTCCTGCTGACTCGCGGCCAATCAGCCGCCAGCAGGGGGGTGTCAATTAACCCAATCGTATTCGATCTGGTTAAATTGCGGCGATTCCTGTCCGCCTCATCACTGCAGGTGGACAGGGTTATGGAGCAGCAGTCTTTAGACCGCTGCTTCATAACTGCTGTTTCTGGCGAGTCTGAAGACTCGCCAGAAACACGACCCTTCAAGCTCCATACGGAGCTTGATAAATGGGCCTCTTAATCTAAAATGTACCTGTTGTGATGGGGTCCTGGTTTAAGGTTTAAAAAGATATTTAATTAAAATACGTTACTGAATTCCAAAGGAGAAGACAAAGGATGTAAATATTTCATATTTGACAATATCTTATTTTATGACACAAAGGGTTGATCACAATATTGCACTTGTTTTTGGCAAATAACGATTTATAAATGTCGGACAATACTGTCCAATTTTTTTTTCTAAACATTACAATCCTAAAATACTTTTGTCATTAATATACCTTAAGTTAGAAATATTTGCCCCCCAAAAATAAAAGGATATCATTATCTGTATCAATAATCTCCTAATTTTGTAATCCAAAAATAAAGATGTGCATCATTAAAGGGACAGTAATCACCTTGTTATTACAAGATATTTCTGTTGTGTTGCTATAAAATAAAATATCAGCCAATTCTTAAAACAAATTAACATCTTTTTTTATTTATAATTATTTTTCAATAGCCAAATTCCACCCACTTATTTGCCTTATTTGGAGGAGCCAATCTGGGCTTTAGTCCACAGACAACAAGGCTAGTCACTGTCATTAAGTTAGTGCATTGTTTTGCAGTTGTTATCTGCTAAAGTCAATTAGGGACATACATGTAGTAGGGTTAGCCTTGATAAGTATGCAGGGTGCATTCCAAGTTCTGGGAAGTAGAAATTGCTCAATTGTCAGAGCTAAAATTATATGAAAAGGATACAAAATAAATAATGAAAATATATTTCACTGATTCTAAAAGATTTCCAAGAGAAATGTCTATAAGAACACCAAAGTAAGTAAGCTTTCCAAATCTTATGATACATTTTCTCTGTGACAGGTTTTCTGGCTTGCAGTAAAGTAGAGAAAACAGAATCTGAGAAACCTCTGTTTTTGAGACCTAGTCGTTCACCCTCCATGCCACAAAATTCACAGATTTGAGATCCAAATGATACAAGAGTCCTTGAAACAGCAGATATTTCCTTAGGGGGAGAGCCCATGGAGGAAGAGATGGCATTTGTATTAGGTCTGCTTACCAAGTTCTGTGCAGCCACGTCAGACATATGATAATTACAGAAGTTAATTCCTGTTTGATTCTTGCATTGACTCTTGGAAGAAGAACTAACGGAGGAAACAGATAGGACAGACGAAAATCCCAAGGCAGACTAGAGCATCTATCATGTAAACTCTTGGATCTCTTGACCTGGAGCAATAAATTGGAAGTTTGCAGTTTAATTTGGACAATATGAGATCTATTTCTGGAAGACCCCACATAAGGTCTAAATGATGAAGAGACCATTCCCCTGGATGAACGGACTGACAATTTAGGTAATCTACTTCCCAATTGTTAACTCCCGGAAAGTGAATGGCCTATAAGAAGCAGTGGTTTTCCACTGCCCAAGACAGAATGTGAGATACCTCTTGCATAGCTAAAGGACTTTGAGTCCCTCCCTGATGATTTATGTACACCATGGTTAGACGTTGTTTGACTGGAAACGAATGAATGAGAATAAGACATCTGTAACGAAAGATAGGCAGTCTGAAATTTGATTCTGTGGAGTTCCATGAGAAATAAGCACATTTGAACTAAATGTATTATCAAACCCAGAAAAAAACACCCTTGTGGCTGGTGATAAAAAAACTTTTGGGGACATTGATTTATCATCCATATTCCTGAAGGAAAGATACCATTCTGTGTGTATGAACAGTAGCCAGCGTAAGAGACAAGATTGGACTAAGATATCGCCCACATAAGGAGCAACAGAGATTCCCTGAGCTCTGATCACTGCTAAGACAGCCCCGAATATCTTTGTGAAGATGACATGGCCAGTAGCCAGACCGAAGGGGAGGGCCACAAATTGGAAATGCTTGTTGAGAAAAGCAAACATTAGAAACAGGACATGATCCTTGTAAATTGGAATATTCAGATATACATCCTTTAAATATAGTTGTCATAAATTGACCCTCATGAATTATAGGCAAGATGGTACGGATCATTTCCATATTGAAAGAGGGTACCCAAACATCTTTGTTCAGAGTTTATAAGTCCAGAATAGGATGATAAGTGCCTTCTCTTTTGGGACAATGAAGAGTTTGGAGCAGAAATTTTGACCCTGTTGAGATATTGGAACAGGTTTAATCACTCTCATATCCTCTAAGTCTTAAACACATAGAACAAATGCAGCCACCTTTACATAATCCTTGGTACGTGAGACAGATGAAACCATTCCCGATAACCCTGGGATATGATATTAAGAACCCAGGGATCCTGAACTGAGTGAGACCAGGCCTTCTGAAACCAAATCAATCTTCCCCCTACCAGACGATTTGCTGGACAGGCGGCTGTCACTTCATGCAGATTTCTGTTTTGAGTTGGGCTTTTTGGTCCATTTGTTTTTAGACCAAGAAGATCCTGGTTTCCAGGAAGGTTTGGAGGATTCAGACTTCTGGTTGGAGGGTACTTTTGATCTCTAGGGGAGCGAAAGTAATGAAAACATACTGCTAAGGGGTAATAAGGAAATGAAAAAAGCGGGATTTTAACTCTGAATTTCATATTTTTTGGTGCTAAACACATAGGCAAAGGGCTATGTGTAAAGGTTGAGAACCCCCAATTATATAGTACCTATACAATGAAAGTACTAGGGATCATTCCTTGGCTGTGTTTAGTGTTTGAGTCACTTACCTGGGCTGCAGCACCCATCGACTGTATCTTACCAGCTTGTTGAGGCCCTTCTCCCTCACAGAATGCTGATCTAGTAGAGAGCCAATCCAGTGCAAGTAAATATACTGCAGAGAATACTTGCGGATATACCAGCAACCCCTCAGGTGGAGGCTAAGAGATGGGTCCCTGTGACGCCTGAGGGAATGTACTGACATAATTAAGGTATTCCTTTACACTTGCTTTAATCAGAATCTTAGAGAAATTATCTTGGAGTCTTCCCTGAGTACAGAGGGGTACTGGGTCTCAAGTCAGGTCTGAGCTCCCAATATATGATTAGATAGAAAATAATAAAATATTGCTTGTAGTGTACTTTTCTCAACCTCTCTCCTCAGAGACCAAGAACAAACTGAGTTGGTAGAGGAGATGGGAGGGTTTTAGTGGCATGTAATATATCCCACATGTTATAGACACCTATGGATTATCAACATCATACTAAAGAAAGATCTATCTTTGATGTCTGGGTAAGTGGAATAGTTTTTTGCTATTTTCTTTCTGACAACTAGGGTTATCACAAAGGTCCAGGAAATATTGTTGGTTATATTACCATATATGGAGAGTCTCATGCTGTTTTTATCATATAATGTTTCTTTTGTGCTTGTCCTGTTTTAATCTTGTGTATCTCATTAAACTTTTATAATACGTTGAGCATTTTCTACTCTTTTAAAAAAATCTGAGCAGTGACAGGCAGATCAATGGAAATTACTATAGCTTGAGAATTCTTGGTATGTATTAAGTTATAAACAGTGTAAGATATGGAGTCATGTGTGTTGTGTTAGGGGGCAACAAAGAGACATTAAACACTAACATTTAATTCATCTCCCTCTAATTAAGGGTGCCACCATTTTGAAATGTAAGTTACACTGCAGCTATCTAAAATAAGATTTGTCGCACATGTGCAAAGATGTCAGCTCTGCCATGTAGTAATTTAGTTAGACTTCAGCATGGCAGCATCCAGAACTAGAGGGAGGCAGGGATAACCTCAATGCTTTACTTATAAAATATTTTTATTGCTAGATTACAAGTGACGCTATAACATTTGCGCACAAGTAAAATTAGCATATAATAGTAAGATTACTTACTTGCAAAGTTTATGCTCGAGCGGGAGCGCTAAATATCGCTCAACTTGTAATCTAGCCCTTGAAATGCTTAGAAAGAAAATCATTTAACACTGAGGCACATAGGTATGGTTACTAGGGTACTGGTATAAGCTATGAAAAAATACTACCTTTATACTACTTTTAGGTTTAATTTGTCAAAGCCTGAACTGTTTTTCAAACCAAATGAAAGAGAACATTAGTCAACCTCATATCATTTAACAACAAAAACTGTTATTTGTTCATGTCAGACTTGACAAGAATATTATTGTATTAGACACAAATTATTCTGACCAAATTAGTTCAGTTCAGCTATTTTATTATCATTCCCAAGCACTTTGACTAAAAACCTTGCCACTGTTGATGTGAGAACCAACAATTTCTGCATTTTAATTTTCTTGTCTCAAGATTAAATTTACAAATCAGTTGACAATATTAGTCAATTTTTTTTTCAACTTAATTGTAGAAGATAATACAAGATGTTACACCTTAAATGCAAAAATAAAAACCCTAAAAGGTTAATAATAGACTTAACTGCACTTTATTCAATTCAACAAAAGCTACAGACAATTTATAATTCAGAAAGTAGTGCAGAATGTTAGAATGCTTGGTTGGATAGGAAGATATATTAGCAAGCAAGTGACATTCTTGAGCTGGTTATAGATCACTAGTTAGACCTCATCTTACGTATTGTGTACTGTTGTAGAGACCTTAAGCGCATAAAGAAATAAATAATTTAGAAAATGTTCAAAGAAGGATCACATGGAAAGACTTCATGACCTTAATATGCATAGATTACAAGAGAAAAGAGAGATATGATCAAATCTTTCCAGTATATTATGTATTTTTTAAAGCTGAGGATGTGTATGGAGTTGCTATATGGAATGAGCAGATGTAATAATTTCTTTATATATCTTTTATGTCTGTGCTTGCAATTGTATTCTGAGCCACAGAAAGCAACATTTATATTGTTATGTAAAAATGAGAGTTTTATGTCCTTGTGAATAACGCATTTCTTTTCCCCCCTCTTTATATATATACATCTGTATATACAATGTATATCTATATATATCTATATCTGCATTTATTCATATAGATATAGGTATAGATACATATTTAAAAAAAAATATATATATATACAGTATATGTTGCGGATAAAGTCAGATATTGGGTAATCCTAGGATTACCCCGGTAAAGCAGACATTACCCAAATAAAGCCCGATGTATGATCATAAATCCCCTCAGAGTGCGGAGTCACTGCATTAAACACATATAGCATGCACTGTTATCCCCCCATCTTTACTATCTTTTTTTCTCCATTCTCCAAGGTTCACTTGAGGTGGATACCAGAGGAGCGGCGGGGCATTTTCCTTGAACCCCCAGGCAGAGGCAAAAGAAATAGTGTAGAAGGGGGAATTACAGTACATCGGGCTTTACCCACAGCCACTTGGGTAATGTCCGTTTTACCCGGATAATTCTAGGATTACCCGGATTTCTTACTTTACCCGTAACATATATATATATATATATATATATATATATATATATATATATATATATATATATATATATATATATATATATATATATAAAGAAAAAGAACACTTTCTTCTATGTAAAGAACATTGTAATGTTAGGTATTCCTAACTCACCTTCGACTTTAGCACAGTTGGTCTAGCGCAGTGTCAGGTTAGCACTTAAAGGGACAGTCAACACCAGAATTTTTGTTGTTTTAAAAGATAGATAATCCCTTTATTACCCATTCCCCAGTTTTGCATAACCAGCACTGTTATATAAATACACTTTTTACCTCTGTGATTATCTTTTATCTAAGCCTCTGCAAACTGCCCCCTTATTTCAGCTCTTTTGACAGACTTTCTTTTTAGCCAATCAGTGCTTACTCCAGGGTAACTTCACTTGCATGAGCTCAATGTTATCTATATGAAACACATAAACTAATGCCCTCTAGTGGTCAAAATGCATTCAGATTAGAGGCAGTCTTCAAGGTCTAAGAAATTAGCATATGAACCTCCTATAATTAGCTTTCAACTAAGAATACCAAAAGAACAAAGCATAATTAGTGATAAAAGTAAATTGGAAAGTTGTTTAAAATTACATTCCCTATTTAAATCATGAAAGTTTTTTTTGGACTTGACTGCCCCTTTAAGTAATAACTGCCAGTTTTTTATTTGTAGCATGCCACATAGAAGTCTATGGGAAGAATAACTTAGAGCAATCATAAAATTCAAAGTCCTGAGTTTTTCGCTCTTGAGTTACATTTTTACTTTCAATTTGTAATATATGCAATAATTTGTGCTAATTCTTAACTTTAGACCGCTGCTTCATAACTTCTTGATAACTTCTGTTAAATATGCCCCAGAGAGTCATTAAACTCCAAAAACTTCAGAACACAACATGCATTCTTATTACAAATGTGATAGCAAAAACATTGCATGTTTCTTTCTCTCATATGGACACAACATGTAAAGCATAAAGTTTTACTTGAAAATATACCGTTATGTGATTAATCACATTATGCAGGTTTCAGATGTTCATTAAACCTTGGCATGCAAATAAGCTATATAGGTATTTTTGATTGAATGCCAGAATTTAATACATTCCATCTTGATTGCATGTTTACTGAATCCCACTCAAAATGCTTGTTCCTTAAAGGGGCACTGGCAGATGAGATAGAAGAATATGTGTTTCTGGCAGTATTCTAGATGTAGAGAAAACACAGACATTGTTTTTGTATAAACATTTACAAGTAACTTTCTTTCTTTATAAAAAAGAGTGATCGTCTTTAATAGATTTAGAACACTTAAAGGGACATAAAACCCAAAAATGTTTCTTTCATGATTTAGGTAGAACATACAATTTTAAACAACTTTCCAGTTTACTTCTATTATCAAATGTGCTTTGTTCTCTTGATATATCTTGTTGAAGGAGCAGCAATGCACTACTGGTTTCTAACTGAACAAATGGGTGAGCCAATGACAATCAGTATAAATATGGAGCCACCAATCAGCAGCTAGAACCTAGGTTCTTTGCCGCTCCTGAGCTTTGTAATAGCACCTGAAGTCACCATGGCTGTATGTGGTTATGTCACAGGGGGCAGGTTCTAGGAAATAAGTATGCTTATTAGAGGGAGGGCTTTGAAAGCCTTGACCCCACACTGTCAAGTCCTTCTTAATCCTACAATAAATACACCACACCGATTTATGGGTATGAAAAGGCCGCAGCTTAATTTATTAATTACATATTATAACCAACTTAAACATATCAACTTAAACCAATCCTGGTGCTTGCCCCACTCTATAATCCCCGCCCCCCCCGTCCTGGGGGGGTGGGAGTATCCCATCTTCCATAACTCCTCCCCTTTACCAACTGGGGAGGGGATCACAATTCCTCCCAGGCGTAAGCCTCTAGAGGTTACCACAAGCACCCCGCCAATGCTGCGACTCGAACTCCTCTAACCTCAACCTTGTAGGGGGGGGAGGGCGGGAACTTAACCTGCCGTGCTGTCCGGATTAAAAGAGGCCACCTGACTTCCTGTCCTGGGTTTTTAACCCCTCTCTCCTAACCCCACCTCTTGCCCTTAACTTCACCCCAGTCCTTCCCTGTGGTGTCAATTGCTCCTCCCTTCCATCCTGTCATCCGGATCTGTCTGTATCTCACCCCCAGAACAGCAGCCGAACTTATTTAACCTGAAGGGGAGGAGGGTTCTAACAGAGTCCCTTTTACTTCTCCTCCAATTCGGGCTAGATGGACAAGTGACCCTTCAATTGAAAGGGCAGACCCTGCCTTCCTCTGTGAATTTTACCTGCTTGATTCTGCTTTAAGAACCTGCAAGTGAATATAGGAAGGTGTGTGTCTTGGAAGCTATAGAAATAGTTAGATGTATCTCAGTGTGTGTACAAGAGTCTTGCTTTGTTTTAAAGCAGTTATTTGTGCACTCTTATATAGTAATTATTATTATCTGGTATTTGTAGAGCACCAAAAGATTCCGCAGATCTTAACAAAGGCAATGGACCATCTTCCATATTTTGAATTCATAGAAGCCCCTTATCCCAGGCGATCACTGTCACAGGGAAGAATATTTAACGTATGCAAAACATTTTAATTTGTAGAACCTTAGCAAAACAAACAGCGCATATGCAGTTGGAGAGATATTCTTCATCTGTGTTTCCTGGGTAATTAATATTTCTGAATACTAGATATGAGTTGCAAGGAATAAAAAAATTATAAACATGTCTGGATTTATCCAGTAGCACTTGGTTTGTTGTGTCCAAAGTCATTGCTCTATAACAAACCATCACCTAGATTACAAGTTGTGCGTTCGTGTTTTAACGCTGAAAAAATTGTAACTTCATGGTTAAAACAGCACCACAGCCATTACAAGTCTTGCCGGTATAGCTGTACCGTAAGCCTTTAGTCTGTAACGCAACGTCAGTCCCGCACACGTAAAAATTACCTTTTTTCATGGGACTTCCATAGAGCAGCCATTACGAGTTTTGCGTTCTGGCTAAAAAGCTTGCGTTACAGCCTATAATGACAAGTACCTGTACCGCCATCTGAAAGCAGTAGTTAAGAGTTTTACGCAACAAAACTGTTACATAAAACTCATAACTAAAGTGTTACAAAGTACACGAAACACCCATAAACTACCTATTAATCCCTAAACCGAGGCCTATACACTATATTAAAGTTATTAACTCCTAATCTGCCGCTCCCTACATCGCCACCACTAATAAAATTTATTAACCCCTATTCCAACGCTCCCCGACATCGTCACCACTATAATAAAGTTATTAACCCCTAAACCGCCACCCTCCCGCATGGCAAAAACACTATTTAAATATTAACCCCTAATCTGCCGTCCGCCCACATCGCCCCCATTTATACTAAAGTTATTAAGCCCTACACCGTCGCCACTATAATAAACCTATTAACCCCTAAACCGCAAGCCCCCCACAACGAAATATACTAAATTAAACTATTAACACCTAAATCGAAAGCCCCCCACATCGCAATAAACTAATTTAAACTAGAAACTCCTAAACCTAATGCCCCCCTAACTTTATATTAAAATTACAATTTCCCTATCTCAAATTAAATTAAAACTAACCTGTTAAATTGAAAAAAATAAGTTTAAACTAACTATTAAACTAATATAACTATTAAACTAAAATTAAACTAACTACCAATTAAATAAACTATATTACACATTAAAAGAATCCTAACACTACTCTAAAAAATTACAAACTAATTACAAAAAATAAAAAATACTAAATTACAAAAAATAACGAACACTAAATTACAAAAAATAACAAACGAAATGATCAAAAATAAAAAAGAATTACACCTAATCTAATAGCTCTATAAAAATAAAAAAGCCCACCCAAAATAAATAAACCCTAGCCTACAATAAACTATTATTATTATTATTATCTGTTATTTGTAGAGCGCCAACAGATTCCGCAGCGCTAAACTACCAATAGCCCTTAAAAGGGCCTTTTGTAGGGTTTGCCCTAAGTTAAACAGCTCTTTTACCTGTAAAAAAAATACAAAGACCCCAACAGTAAAACCACCACCCAACCAAACCCCCAAAATAAAAAAACCTAACTCTAACAAAAACCTAAGCAACCCATTGCCTTGAAAAGGGCATTTGTATGGGCATTGCCCTTGAAAGGGCATTTAGCTCTTTTGCATTGCCCTGAAAAGGGCATTTAGCTCTTTTACGAAAAGCCCAAACCCTAAACTAAAAAAAAAAACACCCAAAAAAGTTTAAAAAATCCTAACGCTAACCCCCGAAGATCCACTCACAGTTGCTGAAGTCCCGCATGAATGATCTTCATCCAGGCAGCAGGTGGCTCCATCTTCATCCAGACGGCATCATTTCTCTTCATCCTGGCGGTGTCTTCTATCTTCATCCCGGCAGCGCGGAGTGGGTCCATCCTGAAGACATCCGGCGCAGAGCATCCTCTTTATATGGTCGCCGCCGTATACTGAATCTTCAATGCAAGGTACGCAATTCAAAATGGTGTTTCTTGCTTTCCTATTGGCTTATTTGATTTTGTAAATTAAAATCAGCCAATAGGATGAGAGCTACTGAAATCCTATTGGCTGTTCAAATCAGCCAATAGGATGAGAGCTACTGAAATTCTATTGGCTGATTTGAATAGCCAATAAAATTTCAGTAGCTCTCATCCTATTGGCTGATTTGAATTTCCAAAATCAAATTAGCCAATAGGAATGCAAGGGACGCCATTTTGAATCGCGTACCTTGCATTGAAAATTTAGTATACAGCGGCGACCGTATGAAGAGGTTACTCTGCGCCGGAAGTCTTCAGGATGAAGATAGAAGACACCGCCGGGATGAAGATAGAAGATACCGCCTGGATTAAGATGGAGCCGCCTGACGTCTGGATGAAGATGGAGCTGACGGGATGAAGATCCTTCAAGCGGGACTTCAGCCTGTGTGAGTGGATCTTCAGGGGTTAGTGTTAGGATTTTTTAAACTTTTTTGGGTGTTTTTTTTTTTTTAGTTTAGGGTTTGGGCTTTTAATAGAAGAGCTAATTGCCCTTTTCAGGGCAATGCAAAAGAGCTAAATGCCCATACAAATGCCATTTTAAGAGCAATGCCCATACAACTGCCCTATGGGGGGTGGGGGGTGGGGGTTTGTAATGTTAGTGTGTCTTTGTAATTTTGTTTCAGGTAAAATAGCTGTTTAACTTAGGGCAATGCCCTACAAAAGGCCCTTTTAAGAGCTATTGGTAGAATGGGTATTAGAATAGGAATAATTTTTATTATTTTTAGATAATTCGTTTTTTTTGTGTAATGTTTTTATTTCATTTTGGGGTGGGTTTTTATTTTTAGATTAGGGGTTTGGCATTTCATTAAAGAGCTGAATGCCCTTTTAAGGGCAGGAAAAAGAGCTGAATTCCTTTTAAGGGCTATGCCCATACAAATGCCTTTTCAGGGCAATGGGCAGATTAGGTTTTACTTTATTTTTATTTTGTGGGTTTGGGGGGTGGGGGTTTGTATACTGTTAGGGGGTATTTGTTTTGGAGCAAAAAGCTGTTAACTTTAGGGCAATGACAAAAATAGAAAGGAGTATCCCACATAGATACAATATTTTCAAGGATGACAGTTATATAATGAAATCACCTGTCTGGTGTCCGGGACTTACTGAGTACACTCACCTCCTTCTCTAAAGAAATACGTTCAAATGATAAACACTTGCCTGTTATGCTGTAAGAAGCAGCTGTTCATGGAAGGATGCAAGGGCAGCCAAGGAATCTGTACCGTGTACAAGCTGAGAACTTCAGTAGGCGTTTTCTGTCCGAAGTTTCTGAATGCGGCGCTCTGCCTGAGCGAGTGTGACGTCACACTGTCGAGAATGAGGGTGGGACGAAGGGGTGAGTACTATCTTCGCCCGGTGCTGACAATTCCCAGAGGGAGAGAAGACTTTGTAGCTGGTGTCTGGTGAAGTGATACTTGTAAAAAGAGTGAAGGAGTCTCTCTTGGATAAAAAATATACAATTCTTTATTGAGGCATCGAAAAACGTTAAAAAATGGTAACAGCTTGAACCATCACAAAGGTGTAGTTACAAAGTGCATAAGAGGGCGTAGCACCTGCTGGTTACGCCCTCTTATGCACTTTGTAACTACAACGTTTTTCAATGCCTCAATAAAGATTTGTTTATTTTTTATCTGAGAGAAACTTTAGGGCAATGCCCTACAAAAGGCCCTTTTAAGGGCCCTTGGTAGTTTATTATAGATTAGGCTTTTTTATTTTGAGGTGGGTTTTTTTTTAAAACATTTTTTTAAAAAAGTTTAATTGTTTTGGATAATTTTGTTTGTTATTGTTTGTAATAGTAGGTTTTTTATTTATTTGTAATTTTAGTGTTTTATATTTTTTGTAATTTTAGTGTTTTTTATTTTTTGTAATGTTAGGTTTTAGTGTAAGGCAGCTTAGGTTTTATTTCACAGGTAAGTTTGTATTTATTTTAACTAGGTAGTCAGTAAATAGTTAATAAATATTTACTAACTAGTCTACCTAGATAAAATAAATACAAACTTACCTGTGAAATAAAAATAAAACCTAAGCTAGCTGGTGGTTTAGGGGTTAATAGGTTTATTTAGTGGTAGTGATGTGGGAGGCCAGAGGTTTAGGGGTTAATAACTTTATTTAGTGGCGGCGATGTCGGGGAGTGGCTGAATAGGGGTTAATAGATTTATTATAGTGTGGGCGATGTTGGGGTGCAGGGGAATAGGGGTTAATAACTTTAGTATAGTGGCGGCGATATCGGGAACGGCAGATTAGGGGTTAATAGATTTATTTAGGTGACAGCGATATCGGGAGCGACAGATTAGGGGTTAACATTATGTAGGTGTCGGCAATGTCGGGGCAGAAGATTAGGGGTGTTTATACGTGAGGTTTATGTCAGGGTGTTAGGTTTAAACTTATCTTTTTTTTCCCCATAGACATCAATGGGGCTGCGTTATGGAGCTTTTTATTCCGCAATCACAGGTGTTAGGTTTTTTTTCTAACCCGCTCTCCCCATTGATGTCTATGGGAAAGCGTGCACAAGCACATCAAAACAGCGCTTTTATTTTGTGCGGTATGGAGCTCAACGCAGCCATATGGCACGCACAAGCCGGCTGTTTCAAAACTTGGAATGGCTGCGCTATAGAGGGTTAAATAACGCAACTTTTTATAGCGCGCATAACTTGTAATCTAGGTGCATGTTGGCTGGACAAGCAAAATATGCACAGTATAAGTAGTTTTATGACTGTATCATTCACATAACACAAACATTTCACTCTTGCAATCCACACACAAATATCCGCACACGCACCCTGGGCTTTTATTTTATTTTGCATGCAGATTGATTGCAATTCAGTTCTATAAGATCACAGTCATTATTAATAAAGGTGGAAACCTCTAGAAAACTATTATTATTATTACTTCTATCATTTATTTGTAAAGCACAGATTCAGCAGCCTTGTTTTTTTAATCCATAACTATCAGAGTGGACGTTGTGCATTACATTAACAAAACAATCTGCTGGTATTGGAGCTGTATTTGAGATATGCATTACTTTACTACATGCATTAGTTTACTACATTCTTTTATCTGCTGGCATTGGAGCCATATTTGAGATATATGCATTACATTAGTACATGCTTTTATCTGCTGGTATTGGGGTGTGCACCTTTTAAACTCTATATGGCAATCCCTTGTTGGGCTGAAAGTTATGCAAGGGCAGTTTGTGTGTGCTCCATTGAGCAGGGCTGCATGCAATGTCTTTTCCCGCTTCTCACATTCTAAGTAACTGACACTGTGCCACAGAATTGTGTTTCTTAACCATGTCCTCAAGTACCCCCAACAGGCCAGGTTTTCATTATAGCTGAACTGGTGCACAGGTGAAGTAATCAGCTGATCAGTAACACCATGGTTACTAACCATGGTCTCTCACCCATCAGCTGATAATCTCACCTGTTCACTGCTTCAGCTATAATGCAAACCTGCCCTGTTGGGGGTACTTGAGGACTGTGGTTGAGAAACAATGCTTTACTTTAAGCTACCTCTATTTGTTTCATATATGTGTTTCTCCGGTGTATCATAGCCATTGCCTCACCAGCCTCTGACCTCACCACATGTTACTGCTGCATTGTGTACCATATTTTAAATTAACTGAAAGAATAATTTCCAAGTCCCTTTCTTCTTTAGTTACAGTCAGTAATGTACCATTGAGACTATAATTAACCTTTGGGTTTTTGGATCCTATATGCATATTTTTGCTTTTGGTAATATTTAATTTCAGATCCCATTTATTTGACCAGTCCTCTAGTTTTTTAATTTCAAGGTTCATTTGTTTAACCCCTCCTGGAACATCAACTGTTTGTGTATCATCAGCAAACAAGCAAACCTTCCCCTTAAGTCTACTTAAACATTCGGATAGAGCATGCAATTTTAAGCAACTTTCTAATTTACTCCTATTATCAATTTTTCTTCGTTCTCTTGGTATATTTATTTGAAAAAGCAGGAATGAAAGCTTAGGAGCTGGCCCATTTTAGGTTCAGCACCTGGGTAGCACTTGCTGATTGGTGGCTAAATGTAGAAGTAAATTGCTTAAAATTGCATGTGCTATCTGAATCATGAAATAAAAAAAATTGGCTTTAGTATCCCTTTAAGGTCCATTAACCCTTTGAGTACTAATGACGGCTCGGAGCCATTGCAAAGTTTCCCACTCAGGTACTAACGACGGCTTAGAACCATCACTAGCACTCACCACCTTGATGGAGGTCTGGGGACCTCCAACTACTCCCACCCCGCGGAACCCGCCTGTATAGTAACAGGTATTGCCGGGGCTCCACGTTATATGCAATGACGTCTTCGCACAACGTTATTTAAAACAGACAAATGTCAGTTATAGGAAGATGGGGTATGCTGTTTAGATGCCTGTATCTCAGGCATCTAAGCAGCTACAGACCCCCAAGACCCACCATTGGAAAGGTCTACCCTATCCAATTGTATAAGTATTTGTGTACAATAAAAAAAAGTGGGGAAACAAAATTTAAAAAAAAAAAGGATTTGGGGTCTCTAAAGGCACATAAATAAAGATCAAAATTGCCTAGAGACATTTTAAATACATTTTATTTTTTTAAAATTAAATATCAGTTTTAGTATTATAGCTAAACGACGGCTCTGAGCCATTGCAAAGTATAGCGCAGCGGAATCTGTTGGCGCTCTACAAATAACCGATAATAATAATGATCACCGTGGTAACCAGTGTTACCGCAGTGATCACCCAGCTGAGAAATGTTGTATTCCCTATTACAATACGGACCAATATTATATTTGTAATCCCATGATCACCTGGATAATGTGGTTACAAATTAATAAATGGTAGAGGAATTTAAGAAAAACAAAACACCAAATAATATTTTTATAATCAGTCTTTTAGCGTGCGTGGAAGATGAGTAAAACCCTCTTTTTTACGCAGCTCTCTCCATCTTTCAAAACTTCTGTATTTTTATTTCAAAGAAGCTTATTTTTTAAAATAAAAATTAAATATTTTCTAGCAAAATAATTCCTTTAAAAATATCTTTATTTTGTAAAGAGAATTATGGCGAAGCGTCTCAGTGATGAGGAAGCAGCTGAGTTCTCTATGAACTCAGACTCTGATCCCTTCACTGATGATGCATATGGTACATAAACTAAATATTTCTAGAAAGTACCCACCAAGCCGCATCAAATGAGGGGCCACATGTAATGCTAGCACAAAAATAGACAATGTAATGATAAGTGGAATGCGACTCTTTGCAAAAAAAAAAATATTTTTTTATGCAAAGCACCATATTCCATTAATTGTTGTGCACCTCATTTATATGCTAGAGATACATGTAGCCCCTCATTTCATGCGCCAAAGGGTGTAATTTTTACAAATGTGTGCATTGTGTACCGTATTTTAGTGGCTAGAACTGTTTAAAGGGCCACTGTGAGTAAATATTTTCTATGCCTGTTACTAACTAACTATCCCAAATACGCTTTTTATCCATAGCATTTCATTAACATATTTCTACCGTATATCAGAAATCTTGTCTGCAAATTTAATTGTTTTCCAAACCCACTCCGTGGGTATCCTTTGCTCTGTACCAATCCGTTTACAATACCTAGGTTTCAAAATGGCGCTTTAAACACAAAGTTATTGGTTTAAGTATTTTGAACATGCAGTGCTGAAAATAGTGGGCAGGATAACGTGACATCATCGGCGAATAAAAGATATAACTTTTAGAACGTTATGAAACTTCGTTTTGGAGAAAATATAGGTCAGTAGGTTTTAATTAATGTTTATTAACTTTAATATGTTAGTTGTTTAGCGTAAAAATTATAACTGAAAGTAATCCTTTAATTGCAGACATGGCAATCTTGAAATTGTCTAAAAAAAAAGCATTTAAACTTTTATGGGTTATGTCTGCAATCAGACAGCTGTAGAAACCTGGGAAACTAAGATACATTAAATAAAGTACACATTTTTGGAAACTACACCCCTTGACGCATCAAATGAGGGTCTACATGTATTGCTAGCACAAAAATAGGCAATGGGGCCCATTTATCAAGCTCCGAACGGAGCTTGTGGGCCCGTGTTTCTGGCGAATCTTCAGACTCGCCAGAAACAGCAGTTATGAAGCAGTGGTCTAAAGACCGCTGCTCCATAACCCTGTCCACCTGCTCTGATGAGGTGGACAGGAATCACTGGAATTCAACCCGATCGAGTACGATCGGGTTGATTGACACCTCCCATGAATCTTGTGAGCTGCTGGTGCAATGCTGAAAACGGAGAGCGTATTGCTCTCCGCATTCAGCAAGGTCTTGCGGACCTGATCTGCACTGTCGGATCAGGTCTGCAAGACCTTTGCCTTTGATAAATAGACCTTTAACTTTGATAAATAGGCCCCATGTGATATTAAAGGGCCATAATACCCAAATGTTTAAACACTTGAAAGTGATGCAGCATAGCTGTAAAAAGCTGATTAGAAAATATCACCTGAACATCTCTATGTAAAAAAGAAAGATATTTTACCTCAAAAGTTCCTCAGTAGCCACCTCCCATTGTAAAGGATTTCTAAGCAGCATTTTAGTGTGTTTGTCCTGGGACATCTGAAGGGACTAGCATCGTGCACTCTTATATTATTTCACAAATCAGGTAAAGGAAGCTTACTATGAAATCTCATGAGAGTTAAGTCAAATCTCATGAGATCACAGTAAAAGAGTTCATGACCTCAGCACTGCTGATGCTGATTGGCTGCTGTTCATTTCTTCATTTTTTTTAATTTTTTTACCTGCAGCTGGGAGCAGCTGAGTATAAGTTTTTACACAGAACTTACTCTGCTGAGCTGAGGAAATTGTGAGGTAAAATATCTTCCTTTTTTACATAGAGATGCTCAGGTGATATTTTCCTGTCAGCTTTTTACAGTTATACTGCTTCAGTTTCAAGTGATTTAGCATATGAGTATTATGTCCCTTTAAGTGGTATATGGCTCTTTGCTTAGAATTTTAATTGCTTAATTAATTTTAATTAATCTTAATTGCTGCACATCCAAAACTATCAAGGGTTGTACTTTGTGCAAATGTGTGCTTTGTGTACCCCATTTTAATTTCTCAGGTGGCTAGAACTGTTTAATTGCTGAAAACAGTACAGTAAATTCTAAGATGCTGTTTTTGATCATTTATTAAACTGACTTGCCTGCAATAAAACAGTGGGAAAAAATTGTATTGAATGTCATGACAAACTTGTTAATGCAGATAATATTTCCTTTAGTAAAGTTACATTACATGTTGCTGTTCCATCAACATCTAATACTCAAAGTTGGGTGATAAGAAAGGAGCGAAAGCATCAAAATAAGGAATTGGAATAATTGTGCTTTATACAAAAAAATCATAACCACCACAAAAAAGGGTGGGCCTCATGGACTCTTGCTAATATGAAAGAAATTAATTTATCAGGTAAGTTCTTACATAAATTATGTTTTCTTTCATGTAATTAGCAAGAGTCCATGAGCTAGTGACGTGGGATAATAAATACCCAAGATGTGGAACTTCCACGCAAGAGTCACTAGAGAGGGAGGGATAAAATAAAGACAGCCAATTCCGCTGAAAAATAATAATCCACAACCCAAAACAAAAGTTTTAATCTCAAATAATGAAAAAAACTGAAATTATAAGCAAAAGAATCAAACTGAAACAGCTGCCTGAAGTACTTTTCTACCAAAAACTGCTTCAGAAGAAGAAAAAACATCAAAATGGTAGAATTTAGTAAAAGTATGCAAAGAAGACCAAGTTGCTGCTTTGCAAATCTGATCAACAGAAGCTTCATTCCTAAACGCCCAGGAAGTAGAAACTGAACTAGTAGAATGAGCCGTAATTCTTTGAGGCGGGGATTTACCCGACTCTACATAAGCATGATGAATCAAAGACTTTAACCAAGACGCCAAAGAAATGGCGGAGGCCTTCTGACCTTTTCTGGAACCAGAGAAGATAACAAATAGACTAGAAGTCTTTCTAAAATCTTTAGTAGCTTCAACATAATATTTTAAAGCTCTTACTACATCCAAAGAATGTAAAGATTTCTCCAAAGAATTCTTAGGATTAGGACACAATGAAGGAACAACAATTTCTCTACTAATGTTGTTAGAATTCACAACCTTTGGTAAAAATTTAAATGAAGTCCGCAACACCGTCTTATCCTGATGAAAAATCAGAAAAGGAGATTCACAAGAAAGAGCAGATAACTCAGAAACTCTTCTAGCAGAAGAGATGGCCAAAAGGAACAGAACTTTCCAAGAAAGTAATTTAATATCCAGAGAATGCATAGGTTCAAACGAAAGAGCTTGTAAAGCCCTCAGAACCAAATTAAGACTCCAAGGAGGAGAGATTGACTTAATGACAGGTTTGATATGAACCAAAGCCTGTACAAAACAATGAATATCAGGAAGATTAGCAATCTTTCTGTGAAAAAGAACAGAAAGAGCAGAGATTTGTCCTTTCAAGGAACTTGCAGACAAACTTTTATCCAAACCATCCTGAAGAAACTGTAAAATTCTAGGAATTCTAAAAGAATGCCAGGAGAATTTATGAGAAGAACACCAAGAAATGTAAGTCTTCCAGACTCGATAATAAATCTTCCTAGACACAGATTTACGAGCCTGTAACATAGTATTAATTACTGAGTCAGAGAAACCTCTATGACTAAGAATCAAGCGTTCAATTTCCATACCTTCAAATTTAATGATTTGAGATCCTGATGGAAAAAAGGGCCTTGAGATAGAAGGTCTGGTCTTAACGGAAGAGTCCAAGGTTGGCAACTGGCCATCCGAATGAGATCCGCATACCAAAACCTGTGAGGCCATGCTGGAGCCACCAGCAGTACAAACGAACATTCCATTAGAATTTTGGAAATCACTTTTGGAAGAAGAACTAGAGGCGGAAAGATATAGGCAGGATGATAATTCCAAGGAAGCGACAACGCGTCCACTGCCTCCGCCTGAGGATCCCTGGATCTGGACAGAAACCTGGGAAGTTTCTTGTTTAGATGAGAGGCCATCAGACCTATTTCTGGAAGTCCCCAGATTTGAACAATCTGAAGAAATACCTTTGGGTGAAGGGACCATTCGCCCGGATGTAACGTCTGGCGACTGAGATAATCCACTTCCCAATTGTCTACACCTGGGATGTGAACCGCAGAGATTAGACAGGAGCTGGATTCCGCACATACAAGTATCCAAGATACTTCTTTCATAGCTTGAGGACTGTGAGTCCGACCTTGATGATTGACATATGCCACGGTTGTGACATTGTCTGTCTGAAAACAAATAAACAATTCTCTCTTCAGAAGAGGCCAGAACTGAAGAGCTCTGAAAATCGCACGGAGTTCCAAAATGTTGATTGGTAATCTCACCTCCTGAGATTCCCAAACCCCCTGCTCTGTCAGAGATCCCCATACAGCTCCCCAACCTGACAGACTCGCATCTGTTGAGATCACAGTCCCGGTTGGACGAACAAAAGAAGCCCCTTGGACTAAACGATGGTGATCTATCCACCACGTCAGAGAGTGTCGTACATTGGGATTTAAGGATATTAATTGTGATATCTTTGTATAATCCCTGCACCACTGGTTCAGCATACAAAGCTGAAGAGGTCGCATGTGAAAACGAGCAAAGGGGAACGCATCCGATGCAGCAGTCATGAGACCTAGAATTTCCATACACAAAGCTACAGAAGGGAATTATTGAGACTGAAGGTTTCGACAGGCTGAAACCAATTTCAGACGTCTCTTTTCTGTTAGAGACAAGGTCATGGACACTGAATCTATTTGAAAACCCAAAAAGGTTACCTTTGTCTGAGGAATCAACGAACTCTTTGGTAAATTGATCCTCCAACCATGTCTTTGAAGAAACGACACAAGTTGATTCGTATGAGATTCTGCAGAATGTGAGACTGAGCAAGTACCAAGATATAGTCCAAATAAGGAAATACCGCAATACACTGTTCTCTGATTACAGAGAGAAGGGCAACGAGAACTTTTGAAAAGATCCTTGGAGCTGTTGCTAGGCCAAATGGAAGGGCCACAAACTGGTAATGCTTGTCTAGAAAAGAGAATCTCAGAAACTGAGAATGAGCTGGATGAATTGGAATATGAAGGTATGCATCCTGTAAATCTATTGTGGACATATAATGCCTTTGCTGAACAAAAGGCAGAATAGTCCTTATAGTTACCATTTTGAATGTTGGTATCCTTACATAACGATTCAATATTTTTAGATCCAGAACTGGTCTGAAGGAATTCTCCTTTTTTGGTACAATGAATAGATTTGAGTAAAACCCCAGACCCTGTTCCAGAACTGGAACTGGCACAATTACCCCAGCCAACTCTAGATCTGAAACACATTTCAGAAATGCCTGAGCCTTCACTGGGTTTATTGGAATGCGAGAGAGAAAAAATCTCTCTCGCAGGTGGCCTTACCTTGAAACCTATTCTGTACCCTTGTGAAACAATGTTCTGAATCCAAAGACTGTGAATCGAATTGATCCAAATATCTTTGAAAAATCGTAACCTGCCCCCTACCAGCTGTGTTGGAATGAGGGCCGCACCTTCATGTGGACTTGGGAGCTGGCTTTGACTTTCTAAAGGGCTTGGATTTATTCCAGACTGGAGAAGGTTTCCAAACGTAAACCGTTCCTTTAGAGGAAGGGTCAGGCTTCTGTTCCTTATTCTGACGAAAGGAACGAAAATGATTAGCAGCCCTGTATTTACCTTTAGATTTTTTGTCCTGAGGCAAAAAGGTTCCTTTCCCCCCAGTAACAGTTGAAATAATAGAATCCAACTGAGAACCAAATAATTTATTACCTTGGAAAGAAAGAGAAAGCAAAGTCATATCTGCATTCCAAGTTTTAAGCCATAAAGCTCTTCTAGCTAAAATAGCTAAAGACATATACCTGACATCAATTCTAATGATATCAAAGATGGCATCACAAATAAAGTTATTAGCATGTTGAAGAAGTTTAACAATGCTATGAGTATTATGGTCTGACACTTGTTGCGCTAAAGCCTCCAACCAGAAAGTGGAAGCAGCAGCAACATCAGCCAAAGAAATAGCAGGTCTAAGAAGATTACCTGAACATAAATAAGCTCTCCTTAGAAAGGATTCAAGTTTCCTATCTAAAGGATCCTTAAAGGAAGTACTATCCGCCGTAGGAATAGTAGTACCTTTAGCAAGAGTAGAGATAGCCCCATCAACTTTAGGGATTTTGTCCCAAAATTCTAATCTATCGGATGGCACAGGGTACAATTTTTAAACCTTTGAGAAGGAGTAAATGAAGTACCCAGATTATTCCATTCCCTAGAAATAACTTCAGAAATAGCATCAGGGACAGGAAAAACTTCTGGAATAATTGTATGAGGTTTGAAAACCGAATTTAAACGCTTAGTAGATTTAGTATCAAGCGGACTAGACTCCTCCATATCTAATGTGATTAACACCTCTTTAAGTAAAGAACGAATAAATTCCATTTTAAATAAATATGAAGATTTATCATTGTCAATATCTTAGACAGAATCTTCTGAACCAGATAGATCCTCATCAGAAACAGACAAGTCAGAATGATGACGGTCACTTAAAAAATTCATCTGAAATATGAGAAGTTTTAA
The DNA here is from genome assembly GCF_027579735.1 of Bombina bombina. Lineage (NCBI taxonomy): Eukaryota > Metazoa > Chordata > Amphibia > Anura > Bombinatoridae > Bombina > Bombina bombina. The sequence goes on along the minus strand of NC_069509.1, from coordinate 113,510,247 downwards.
AAGACCGTTTACGTTTACTGGAAGGAGGAATAACAGACAGAGCCTTCCTAATAGATTTAGAAACAAATTCTTTTACATTAACAGGAACATCCTGAGCATTAGATGTTGAGGGAACAACAACAGGTAATGGATTATTACTAATGGAAATACTATCTGCATTACGCCCACATTATTGGCGCTAACGCCTATATTCTTTGGCGCCAAGTATGACGCCACATCCGGTGACGCCGAAAAAAATAATGCCCACATTTTTGGCGCAAAAAAAAGTCAAAAAAATGACGCAACTACGAACATCCGGCGTCAATTAGGGCGCCGGAAATGATCAAATTTTTTTGCGCCAAAAAAGTCTGCGCCAAAAATGACGCAATAAATTGAAGCATTTTCAGCCCCCGCGAGCCTAACAGCCCACAGGGAAAAAAGTCAATTGAAAAAAAAATTTAAGGTAAGAAAAAAATAATCATTCATATGCATTATCCCAAATAATGAAACTGACTGTCTGAAATAAGGAATACTGATTACCCTGAATCATGGCAAATATAAGTTTAAACACATATATTTAGAACTTTATAAATAAAATGCCCAACCATAGCTTAAGAGTGTCATAAAAAAATAAGACTTACTTACCCCAAGACACTCATCTACATACAGTAGATAGCCAAACCAGTACTGAAACGAGAATCAATAGAGGTAATGGTATATTAGAGTATATCGTCGATCTGAAAAGGGAGGTAGGAGAAGAAATCTCGACCGATAACAGAGAACCTATGAAATAGATCCCATAGAAGGAGACCATGGTATTCAAATAGGCAATACTCTCTTCACATCCCTCTGACATTCACTGCACTCTGAGAGGAAAGCCGGGCTCCAGCCTGCTGCGAAGCGCATATCAACGAAGAATCTTAGCACAAACTTACTTCGCCACCTCCACGGGAGGCAAAGTTTGTAAAACTGAATTGTGGGTGTGGTGAAGGGTGTATTTATAGGCATTTTGAGGTTTGGGAAACTTTGCCCCTCCTGGTAGGATTGTATATCCCATACGTCACTAGCTCATGGACTCTTGCTAATTAAATGAAAGAAATACAGAAATTCACATTTCAGCAAATTGATCCATTTAATATTTTATTAGAGCTGTCTTGCACTTTGGACTCTGATTCTATTGTGTTTAGTTTTGCACGAATTGCTGCTGGCATCAGTGCCTGGAGCCACTACAAGGACTCGGCCTACATTGTACCCCCCGGCAGGCCACCTTTGGCCCTGTTGTTATGCAGCACTCGAAGTGCTATAACATACAGTATATAACCTAGTACCCTCACCGATTAAGACATAGGATGGAGTTCCACACATGGGAGATCGAGATGAAGCACCTACTACAGTCTCACTTTTACAAGCTGGAGTGTGCTTTGTTTGGGGGCGAGAGAACCGCTACACTGCAAACAGAAGCCAAGGAAGGACTACTACCTGATGGACACCCCACAGCATCACAAAGTGGTAAGGCGATACAAATAGAGGAGACATGCAAACTGTTCCCAGCGCCTGTGGTAACTATCCTGCAAAACCCTATCATGCAGCTGACATCCCTAGCAACACCGGCTACTTACACAAGAGCACCCACTACAGTAATGTTACTGTATCCCCTCCATGTGGGTGCGTCAATCTCAGTTTTTACCCTCAGGTATGTACCTGAGGGTAAAAACTGAGATTGGCGCACCCACATGGAGGGGGTAACTTCTAGCAAAGTTTAGATCAATGAACTCTCTTTCTTACCTGACAGCTTTGCATATATCACAGTTGAATGCAGTAAATTGGATATCAGGCAGTCCATTGCAGGCCACGGATTGCACGTTTAACAGCAGGTATAATCCTGCGACTGTGCCTCATGACATTACTTCTGAAAGTGCCTCGGTGAGAACGACCTTAAATAAAATAGGAGTTGGTTAACTATCTTTAGCGAGTGGGATTACTAAGGAGATCTTGGACAAGATGGCACTTAGGCAGATGGATGTTTAAGGAACTATCTTTGTGAACTCTCCGGTTGTCTCTATCTATATATCACACTTGTATGTGAACTAAATGCTTATACTGGTTCCATCTCTAGTTTTTTGAGTTCTCTACATATATGTATGCCTTTCAATGCTACAAGTTATATATTTTCGCTTCAGTGCACACTATGGAATGTTACTGGAACCTTCTACTTTATCACTGTCAGTATGTTAACACATGTTTTTCTGTGATTCTATACTTATTATTTGTTGCCTCTATATCCAGTGGTTCCATATAACATATATGTTTCTCTCAATATGGGCTCGCTATTTTGCGGAATTCTGCTGATACAGATGCACCTATTATTGTTTTAGTTAGTGTTTACTTACAGTATGATTGTAAGCCAGGCCTCCACACCTCTGTTAACACTTGAAGATGGGTTAGCATAAGGTTTGAGCAACACACTGATGTCATAAGACTTAATGACGGTCATTGACCTGATATCATTACCTAGCAGTATGTAAATCTTCCTCTCTCTACCCACAGTTACATTAAAGGCTCCAACTTACAGATTATAGAAATGATTGCAAGCTTGAACACACTTTTTTCAATATAATCTCATGCCTTAAACACAATAGGTACCTTGACGTTGTTATACTTAGTACATCTCCTCCTATATATATTAATATAGGTTCATACATTTGTGCCTATTCTTAAGCCTCCTTACTTTTTCTATATAATTAACTTAGCATATAGTCTACAAGCCCACACAAGCTCTCAGTGTGAGTTTTACGGCACAGAGATATTTAAATTAGACACTCTATTGTGCAATATCACAATAGCCCATGACAATCACTTCTCATTAATTTCTGTCCCCGGCTCTTTAATATTATGAAACTAACTACCTTCAACCTACTTGGACATATTCTAAAGGGGAAATCCACTTTCAACTAAACCATTGAGTAGGAATTTTCTCTGGTCTCCTGTTCTCACCGGTAGCGGCCGAAGTGGCAAGAACATGGGATTATATTAAACTAATAGCTTGCCCCAATTTACACCGGGTTAATTGTATGGATAGATATCCTCTACTTGCGGCTACTAAGGCTGCATATAGATACTTTAAGACAGATAATCATTGCAAATTGTGTGTTGCTGGCTCCTAGAGATAGCACTAATGAGACAAGGAATACACTATGTTACATTGTCACTACAGTAATAATTTTCGAAGACGTGATAACTCTGGACAAGTGCACCACCCTTCTAAACTTACTTAAGCTTGTTTAGTATATGTTTACCTATGACATGATGGGACCTTATATGGGTTATTCTCTTTATTACCTATCATCTATAAACAGTATTTGATGCCATGTTGGCTTTGAATTCTTAGGTGTATTTACATAGTATAAGATATATTGCAGTTGATGTGGGGCACAATAGATGTTATTTTGTTGTGAAAAATCAGTGAGGACCAATTTTGTTGTTGTTTAAGAGTTTACTACCTATACTATATAGATAACTAAAAAAAATATATAAAAAAAATAAAGGTGGTTCATTCATTGAGACCCAAGAGTGGTCTCCTTCTATTTGGGACTACTTCCTGTAGATTGGTATCCTTTACATCACTTGGAGGTCCAAAAGTGGCTTCAGCCATCATCTAGGAGATATACAGTTTTGATAGGCTAATGATATATAATCCTATACTTCCATAACATGTCATTTAAATATGTAAACAGCTATTCTTAATGACATAAACCTGTATGTAAGCTTGACATTGAACCTTAATAAAAAAATAAAAATAAAAATTGATGCTTACCGTACAAGGTTAAGACTCCAAGGAGGAGAAACCAACTTAAACACAGGCCTAATAGTAATCAGGGCCTGACAAAAAGATTGCACATCTGGCACATCTGCCAGGCGCTTATGTATTAAAACAGACAAAGCAGAGATTTGACTCTTCAGAGAACTCACTGACAAACCCTTCTCCAGACCCTCCTGGAGAAAAGACAAAATTCTAGGAACTCAGAAAACCCACGCTTAGACAAAACTAAGCATTCAATCTCCAAGCAGACAGCTTCAGAGAAACAAGATTTGTGTGAAGGAAGGGACCCTGAAGTAGAAGGACCTTCCTCAGAGGCAGTCTCCAAGGTGGATGAGACAATATCTCTACTAGGTCTGCAAACCAGATCCTGCAGCCACGCAGGGGCTATGAGAATCACTGACGCTCACTCCTGCTTGATACGAGCAATAACTCATGGAAGGAGAGCAAACGGAGGAAACAGGTATGCCTACGTGAAATTCCAAAGGACCGCCAGAGCATCTATCAGATCTGCCTGTGGATCCCTTGACCTCGAACCGTACCTTGGGAGCTTGGCATTCTGCCGAGATGCCCTCAAATCCAGCTCCGGCACCCCCCCATTTGAGGGTCAGGCAGGAGAACACCCCCGGATGGAGCTCTACTCCCCGTGATGAAAAGTATGTCTGCTCAGAAAATTTGCTTCCCGGTTGTCCATTCCTGGAATGTGAATGGCAGATAGACAACATTTGTGAGCTTCCACCCACTGAACATTCCAAGTCACCTCATACATGGCTAAGGAATTCTGAGTTCCTCCCTAGGGGTTGATATAACCATTGAGGTGATATTGTCTGACTGGAACCAAGCTATGGACTACAGAGGCAAAGCCATCAGAGCATTGAAAATCGCTCTTAACTCCAACATGAGAAAGAGGAGAGAAGACACTTTCAATTCCATAATCCCTGTGTCTTAAACAAGTCCCAGACTGCTACCCAGCCCAGGAGGCTGAAGTCCATGGCCAGTGCCACCTCACCCAGGAAAGTCTCCAGATGCACGCGCCCTAAGACAGATTCTCGTGAAAACCACTACGGAAGAGAGTCTCTCCTCGACTACAGATCTATCCTTTGGGACAGATCAGAATGTTCTCCATTTTATGGAGAATAGCAAAGGGAATGATGTCCATGGTAATCATCAGACCAATTCCCTCCATAGACAGAGTCACTTGAAAAGTGAAGGTAAAAACAACTGCAGCTAAATCCAAACGCCCAACCTTCTGGTTGCAAGATGGTTAAGCTATCTAGCAGACCACTAGAGCTTGCTGTTGGCCGGACAGTAGAATTAAAAGACCAGTGAGTTAACCACTCTCCAAAATTGTCTTGCAGAGAGAGGAAAAGGAATAAATATTTGATTATCTGACCTCAGTTAGAAATCTTCCCCTAGATAGAGACTCTATTAAGGTCCCCAAATAATTCACCCTCGTAAACAGAACAAGGGAACCCTTCTCCAGATTTATTTCCCATCCATGGGAAAGTATATTCTACAAGATCTCTGGCAAAGAGAGTTTGCTCAAAGGGAGGATGACACGTGAACCATATATAATTCAGAAATTCATCCTTGCAATATCCCAAGACTTAAAAGTCTTTCTAGGATGACGAAACTCAGAAACTTGAGACGATCTCATGAGAACAATAAATACACATCCTTCAGGTCTATGTTGATTTCAAACAGGCCCTCTTGAACCAAAGTTGAAAGGATACTACTTTGAAGGGCAGAACCTGAGCAACTTGAGGTAAATACCTAGATCCCATTCTCAGACTGGGACTGGAACTATCACTTCCAGAGAGAAAGATCCTGAACCCAGTTCAAGAATGCCTCTCATCATACCTAGATTGCAGATACTCTAGAAGGAAAAATCTGCCCCTGGGAGGAAATGGTAGATTGAACTAAGATTGGTTGGTTTGCATCAAAGGGAAAAAGAAAAACTTTTCATTAGTCTTACTCTCTTGGTGACTGGTAGAACAACCTCTTTTCGTAAAGTCAGAGGATAAGTCTGCCAGGCCAAATCCAAACAAGGTCTCATTCTTTGAAAGGAAATGCCAGAAGCGTGGATTTGGAGGAAACATAAAATATTGAATCTGCAACTGCAGAACTATAAAGCCTATGCTGTACCACTAAGCCACAAGTAGGCTTCTCAGCTGACCAAGATTTCAGCCACAATGCCCGCGGGCTATCACAGCAAGTCTAATAACACAAGGCATTTCTCTAAATGAACAATTAAACCTCCAGCTTCTTATCCATGAGTTCTGTAAAGGAGCAGCTATCCTCCATAGGGATCAAGTACTCTGTGCCATAGTAGCAAAGTCTACTAGGGCACTGAACATCTTAATGGAGTCAGTGACAGGAAAAATTCCTTCACAGATTGGAGGCAGGGAGAAAAGTATCCCTAGCTTCCCCTATTCTTGTGAAAATATCCACAGCATGTCTATAAACACTTCCTCATAATAAGGAACATAATACAATGATAAAGTTAACCTAACTTCCAAGGGTTGACAACGACAGGCTTATCGATGTTGTCCAAGTAGCTAAAACCTCCTTTAACAGCACACTAGGTGTTCAAGCATACATCTGAGGGACACCACTTCAGCATCAGATGAAGGAATTATACTGACCAAATCTGAGATCTTACCCTCAGAAGCTACCAGCAAATCTTCCTCACCAGACTAAGGAGAAAAGCCTTATCACTAGGCTAATATCAATCTGCTTAACATATTGCCTCATGGGGGGCATTACTAACCCAATGAAACGTAAGTTAATAATTAAAAAACTAGGTCTCCAGGAACCTAGTGTAGTATTTCTACAAGAAACTTATTTAAAAGATACAGAGATCAGTAAATTGAGATCTAGATGGATTGGGGAAATTATTGCCACACCTTGCAGAAATAGAAACTTAGGGGTCGCAATTCTTTTAAGCAAAAATCTTACATATCAAATAATACAGGTGGAATTAGATTTGGAGGCCAGATTTATCATATTGCAATTACGAGTAAAGGGAATAAAATTTGTCTTCTGTAATATATATGCGCCAAATATTTTTTCTAAAGTTTTTTGGGAAAAGCTGAAGGGTAAATTGTTACCGTTTATATTAGAAAATCTAGTGATAGGTGGTGACTTTAATTTATCATTTTGCCCTGAGCTGGACAGATTCTCTAAAAAGAACATAGCTGTATATAATAAGCAAGCTAAATTTATGAAGAAATTTTGTCATCAGCTAAAGATTGTAGACGTGTGGCGACTTCAGAACCCAGATCAAGGTTTATTTACATGCGAAAAATCTTACATATCAAATAATACAGGTGGAATTAGATTTGGAGGCCAGATTTATCATATTGCAATTACGAGTAAAGGGAATAAAATTTGTCTTCTGTAATATATATGCGCCAAATATTTTTTCTAAAGTTTTTTGGGAAAAGCTGAAGGGTAAATTGTTACCGTTTATATTAGAAAATCTAGTGATAGGTGGTGACTTTAATTTATCATTTTGCCCTGAGCTGGACAGATTCTCTAAAAAGAACATAGCTGTATATAATAAGCAAGCTAAATTTATGAAGAAATTTTGTCATCAGCTAAAGATTGTAGACGTGTGGCGACTTCAGAACCCAGATCAAGGTTTATTTACATGCGAATCTAAAAAGTATAGAACATTCTCGAGAATAGATTTTATTTTAGTTGCGGAACCCCTCGCATTGCAAAAAATGGAGGCCACAATAGGCGAGATAGTAATATCTGACCATGCGGTTGTCTCACTGTCATTTCAATCCTTAGCGAATCAGGCAAAAGGAAATTTTTCTTTTATTTTCCCCCGGTATATGCATAAAAATATTAGATTTATCTTATGGTTAAAACAGAAATGGAAAGATTATTGCACTCTTAATATATCATATTTCCAAAAAATTTAAATTTTTTGGGAAGCCTCTAAGGCATACTTAAGGGGAGAAATAAAGGCCTATATGTGTAAAAAAAAAACGCAAAGATAATATGAGAGAAACTCAATTGTCAAATCAAGTTAGAAACAGCTATAAGAAATATATTGAGAACCCAATCCGCATACACTGGGAGAGATACGCTAATGCCTGAAAGGAAAGAGATATCTTTTTTAAACAGAAATCTTTGGAAGAAGAGATAAAACTAAGTCTGCACTTTAAGGGACATTATGGATATTCAGCCAAATATCTTGCTAAATTAGTCAAAGCCACAAACAAGAAAAATTATATATTAGCAATTAAAGGTCAAGATAAGAGATATACGGATGTGTCAGATATTAGTAAAATATTATATTGTTATTACGAAAAATTGTATACAAAGAGCACTAGTCATGCACAGAACCTAGGAAAATTCTGGGCACAAATAAAAATCCCTAGAGTATCACAAGATCTATTGGAGAAACTTAATGCCCCTATATCCGGGCAAGAGATAGGGGAAGCAATCGAAAAAGCAAAGTTAAATAAAGCTGCTGGACCAGATTGCTTACCAGCAGAATACTATAAAATCTTAGTAGAAGAAATTAAACCTAGTTGAGAAAAAATGTTTAATAGTTATTTTATGAACGGTAACACTCCCTCAGATTATTTTGCGGCTGCCAATATCTCTTTGATTCCTAAAAAAGATAAAGATATAGAGGATCCAGCCTCATATAGACTGATCTCCGTACTTAATGTGGACTATAAAATATTATCATCTATTTTAGCAGCTAGATTAATGGTATGTCTTGATGAAATTATACATCCAGATCAGTCGGGTTTATAAAATCAAGAAATGTATCTAAAAATATGCGTAAAGTAACAACATTATTAGATTACACATGGAATAAAGATCAAATGCCGGAAAGTTATTTCAAATATGACTGTGCTCTTCTTTCCCTTGACGCTGTTAAAGCTTTCGACTCTATAGAATGGGAATATTTATTTCAGACCCTCGAAAAATTTGGGTTTAAAAATCATTTTGTGCGGTTTGTCCATAATATTTACCAGTCCCCTATATCTTATCTGCTAATTAACAATAATTTAACTCCCGGGATAAGACTTAAAAAAGGTACAAGACAAGGTTGCCCGTTATCCCCCCTTCTCTTTAATCTCGCGTTAGAACCTCTTGCTATAAGATTAAGAGATATAGTAGAAGGGATCACCATTGGTAAGATGGTTCTTAAAACTTTATTGTATGCAGATAATATTTTAATTTTTTTATATAATACATCTAGAGCTATCCCTATAGTTATAGAGTGTTTGAATTTTTTTAGTACATTCTCGGGCTATAAAGTGAATTATAATAAAAGTGAGATGATGTGGATATATAAAACACGGCCTGCTATAACTAATATGGAGTTTAAAGCGGTGAAGTCCCTTAGATATCTTGGAATTTATCTGCATAGAAACCCTGCAAGATGGTACGGGCTTAATTTTTATCCTTTATTACAGAAAATCTATTCTGACTTGAAACTTTGGTCAACATTTCCACTATAAATCTCTGCTAGAGTGAATCTCATTAAGACAATTGTCTTCCCCCGGCTTCTCTTCCCCTTACAGAATTTACCGTTAATACTAAGCGAAATGGATATACGCAAACTAAACTCTAGTTTTTCTCAATTTATTTGGCACAATATAAAAAAATCGCGAATAGCATTAGAAAAATTGATGCAATCCCGGGAAGACGCCGGACTTGCTTTACCAAATATAAAGTTCTATAATGTTGCAGCTCTCGGGAAAATTGCGCTTGACTGGCTTATAGGTACGAGTTGGTTTTCAACAATAGAAATAGAGAATATTCTAGTCTCTCCTTTCTCACACAAAGCTTTGTCGCATATCCAATTTAAAAAAATACCTTGTACTATAAAAAAGCTACTCTCAGTTAAAAACATAATTCTTGCTTGGCAAAAATTGTGTATTTTAATAGGCGTAGACTATACCTTCTCCGAGTATCTACCCCTGATGGGGAACCCGGAATTTCCCCCGGGAAACAACCAGAAGATATTCAGAGAATGGTATAATAAAGATCTTAAGTCGGTTCATCAATTCCTTACAGAGGAGCAAGAAATTATATCTTTTGATAATTTGAAATCCCAGTTCGATCTATCAAGCAAAGACCTATATTTCTACCTGCAAATGCATCACTTTATTTCATCAAGGGGTTGGATTGGCAGTGAGATGACTGCATGGTCGGAGCTAAATTCTGTTATGGTTATTTCTCGTGTTAAGGTTCCCTCAATATCATTACTATATAGCATTATGCTCGCCAAACAAAGCGAATCTCTATTGGAAAAATCTAGCGCAAGATGGAGATCTTTGATCCCAAACATAGATCAGGACACATTAAGAGATAGCTGCAAAGCATTAAATAAATGCTGTATCCCCATAAGTTGGAAAGAGAGTCATATGAAACTTATTAACAACTTTTATTGTACTCCTCAGAAAATGGCGAAAATGTATACTGGCCAGGATTTCATTTTTCCGTGATGTGTCTATATGAATGCAGATATCTTGCATATGTTTTGGCAATGTCCCCGGATCGGACAATTTTGGAATAGGGTTACTTTTTGGATAAATCTATCAAACAAATATTTATATTGATATGGAAGATATTTTTTTCTTTGTACGGTCCAAACTAGCGGCAGAACCACAAAGTAAGATTTTAAACACAATTATCTTACTTGTTAGACAACTAATACTGAAAAACTGGAAAGCTAACAAAATGCCCGGCTTCTCAGTTTTTACTAAAGAAATCCAGATGCAAATTATTTTTGAATCTTTCCATCTCAGGGAGGCAAATGAAAAAGAAATTAGAAAGTTTCTTCTGGGTTGGCTACCCATAATTAAGACATATCCGGAAGATGTACAAAAAACAATACTATATTCATTCCTAAGTTCTCAATGTTTCTGTGATCTAGTATTATTAGGTGATTTTCCGGTAGACTGGGTTAGGAGTTATAGGTAGTTACATTAGAAGGGATTGGAGAAGTCCTGCAGGGAACTGGCAAAGGTAGTCAAGTTCTGGTTAGAGGGGACCACTAGTGGTGTATGGTTGTGAGCGGGAGTGCCAGAACCATGAGAGCCCGTGTGGGTTTTTTTTTTTTCTCTCTCCCCCATCATGGTTTTGTTTTATGTTTTGTTTTCTGTCTTGTTTGGATGATTATTTTGTTCTGTCAATAAAATGAGCTGCCGGGGCCTAAGGATGGGATAATTTTCAGGATAACATTCCCATGTTAAAATGGATGGAATAGCGATGTTGTGCTGATATATATTATTTTATTATTTTACTTTGTACATGATATTGTCTAAATCTGTTTTTTCCATGACATGTATATGTTTACACCATGCGTGGTGTTGTTGCTTAGTTTTTTGTTGTACAACTTTGAGAGCCTTTTTCGGCAGCTTCAAATAAATAAATAATTAAAAAAACAACATATTGCATCAGAACATGAATAAACGTATCTCTTAAACAGAGTCCTGTCATTTTCAGGCCAGCACTAAAATATAGAAACAATCAGAGACAGGCTAGAATCGTCCAAGTCATGCTGAGAACGAGCGAGATAACAGCTGACTGGACCAATTCAAGACCTGCCCTAAAAATGGTGCCACTTTGCTCTCTGTGTTATCTTAGAAAAAAGAGGACGGACCATAAAAACGGCAAGGGGATGAAGCATGCTGTATCGCGCTTCATCCTGTCGAGAACAAAGGTAGCTTAGCACCTCTCCTGACCATTATAAATTCCAGCTCAGGAACGTTAGAGAAAAAGAGAGTCAGACAATGGCACCTTCACAGTTCTCTCAAAACACGGCATAAAATGACACACATAAGCGCCTCATAGGAAAAGCGCCAAAAAGGAACCCCTCCGCTATAGATCTGACATTAGCGATGAACATCTGAAACCAAAATATGATTAACATGTACTCAAACATTCTAAATTAAATTCATGAAGTGAGAAAAAATGTTTTAAACTGAGCCTCATAGAGAGTTAACCTCTTTCTCCTTAAAGGAGATTAACCCTTAAGTCTCCAAATCATCATGTCACTTAAGTGCCTGCCCACTGCCAGAATATCCTTCATTAAGGATTCTAAGTCCCATATTAAGTGTAGATACCATATTTTTCCAGAGTCTCTCAACCCCTTTAGTGCCAGCCTCCTAGCCCCAGAAGACAAAAGGCACTTACCTGCACATCTAGCTGTCCGGTGTCAGACAGCTCACATAGTATGGAAGGATGCCACTCCTTACAGAGACCTGTGAAAAAAGAAAGGACAGAGTAAGCCTACTCTAGCTTTCTATACCAGGGCAGCAACATGTTAGGAAAACACAGTGAGGCCCACCTCACACTTTAAAGCCACTCCTGCTCTACTGAAGAGACTAACATGGAGTGCAGCTAGAACCAATCTTGAGAGGAAAGATCAGAGCAAACCTACTCTGTCTTTGAAAATAATAAAATCTTGATTGAAGTGAAATCTATTTTTCTACAAACACTAAAACGTCACATTCTCCTTGCACTGAAGGCAAAGAGAATGACTGGGGTTTGTGGGAAAGGAAGGGATACTTAACAGCTTGGCTGTGGTGCACTTTGCCTCCTCCTGCTGGCCAGGAGTGATATTCCCAACAGCAATTGATGATGCCGTGGACTCACCATATCTTAGGCGAGAAAATAATAGTTTCTTCTATGTAAAGAACATAGGAATGTAAAGTATTCCTAAAGCACCTTTGGCATTAGTGCAGTTGATCTAGTGCAGTGATGGGTTAAAGCGTGAAAACTAATAGGCATTTCTTCAGCGTGCCCCATAGAAGTTCCTAAGTTAGCATGCCTGAATCTTTTGCTTTCACACTAATTTTTAACTTGTAATAAGCACCCTAATGTGGCCACACTCATTTTTTTACTTTGAGCACAGTAAGCGCTGAAGCAGACAAAAAAATATTAACCCAAACACCGAATGTCGCAACCGTGTTAATGTATTCCCCATAGACTTCAAAGGAAACAACTTAACACCCTACTCGTGTGCAAACCCGATCCCGCTAACCTGACATGAAATATGAATATTTCACATTCAAATGTT